>NC_079557.1:1558333-1750833 GCF_015846415.1 Triplophysa dalaica
CTGAACCATTTTTTTGTTCTGTCTTCATTAAAACATGGTCATAATGTTATAAAATAATATAAAAAACTTTCTTATTTTGGGTTGGGTGGACTTAAATCCATAGTTGAATGAACTCACAAATTTGCATGTTGTCCAGATACTTCAAGTTGGTTTAACTGATTTTTCATTTTTTGTAATAACTTAGAAAATTTAGCTGACATAAACTACTGGATCAAAAGTTGATCAAGCAATAAAAAGCTATGGGAATGTTTGCTAGGGGTGTGGCCTTAAATTTTTAGTGTGTGACTCATGTTTCTACAGAATAATCCCTCCCGTCCACACATCTCATCTCCTCCCCATCATGTCGACCCAGATGGACCGAATACTGCACCCAAATCACCATCACAGAACACAAACCAAACAACTGTGACCCTGACCTTCCCTCTCTCTCCATCTGTTAAGGTATTACAGTAACGCTTTAAAAACAGTGGAGTGGCGTTTTAAAACTTCATTAAATAGTACAGAATGATGGTTCAGAAGATGAAATCATTACCTGAGCTCATTGTGTGCAGTGAGTGAAGAACATGAGCCTCTGGCTGTCAAACCGAGGCTGTGCTCACAAGAGCATGTGTGGGCACTGTCTGACCAACCCTTTACAAAAAAACATCATGAAACACTGAGTCTGAGTCATTCAAGATCTCAACACCCTCTCCTCAAGCTACAGAAAACCAGGAACATGTGAACAGAAACACCAGGAGGAGTATGACATAAAGCTTTGAATGTTGGATGAAGAAATACGTAGCTTGGATTTTATTGTCAACTGTAAACAGATACACAAAAATTTCATAAACGTATTGATGGTAGTTGTCAGCTATTTTTGACACTGTGTGTGTGTGTGTGTTTGTGTGTGTGTGTGTGTGGTCGAGTGTGTGTTTGGCCAATCCCCACCCCACTTCCTCTCCTCCCTCCCAGTCCAACCTATAAGCTCCCCGACAAACACTTCAGTTTCTGGAGTTTCTGCACTCAAAGACACACTGCAGGCTTCTTATAAGTTTGTATACATGTGTTTTCACTACACATCATGGCATCTCACCAAACTCACCATTCGGCATTCTTCTTGTTTGCTAAAGTTCACACCAAAGCAAATACGAAACGCACAGAGTTCCCATCGACTTCACATTAAACACCAAAGACATCTGCTTAAGCTTTCAGCTGAGCCCAGTTTCAGCAGTCATGTCAAAGCAATAAACAAATCAAGTACTACCATCTCAGAAACATTGGCAGGATTAGATGTTTTGTCTCAAACCAAGATTTAGAGAAACTAGTTTCTACAGTGGGTTACTGGTCCAGGACCTAAATACATCTCAGATATACTCATAAACCAAACAGACTTCTCAGATCATCAGGATCAAGTCAGTTAGAGATAACAAGGGTTCACTCAAAACAGGGCAAGTCAGCGTTTAGTCATTACGCCCCGTAGCTGGAATCTGTTTCCAGAAGACATCAGACATTCACCAACAGAAGCTACTTTTAAAACCGGATTAAAAACACACTTGTGTAGCTGTGCGTTCACAACCTGAGCACTGTGCTGGTTCACATCAACTTCTATTTCTAATTTCGTTTTTCTTTTCTTTTCATAACAATCACACTTTTAAACAATTTTATTTCTGTTTTATTGTTTCTTAAAATCTAAAGTTGTATTTGTTATCTTAAATCATTTGCATTTTAAAGATACCTCATATTTCTCTTTGTCAATCATTTTATGTAAAGCACTTTGAATTGCCCTTGTGTGTGAAATGTGCTATAGAAATAAACTTGCGTTGCCTTTTACGCACGAGAAAAACAAGTCTGTGCATACGGTTTGAGGTGCAGTCATGTTTGCCAATATAACTAACAAAATCTAATGAAACCTGAATAAATAAACAAATACGCTACAAATGCTAAATAAATAAATGTAATAACAGGAAAACAAATGGAGGAATAAATGACTAGGTCATATTTCACACATAAACTTACGAAGAAACATATCTTACGGAAAGATTCATGAACACTGTTTTTATTACTTCGCCTTTAGTTTGAAATACGACCCTGAGTGTTTGTGAAAGCGCACAAAAGATTCACCCTCACCTGCTGCAGGTAAACACATCTATCATATGCGACCAGCCTGGCGCGTCACTCCTCGGATGCGCGGTGACGTCATCTCACAATGCTCTGAGTATCATTGAACGGGCTGTCGGAGTTCAGACATCATCACAGCAGGCAGGTCCATCACACACACACATTCACCTCTGCGCCTTTAAATATCACGCTGTCACTGCATTGTCTTTGGGAAAGGGGCGTTCTCTCTCGGTGAAGTAACGCGCACATCAGACGCCTGAAGTTCGCGGATCTCATACAGTTCGGCTTTCTCACCCCACACAGACTCGCGGAGGCTGCTGGTGATTTTGAAAAGCTCTGGACTTGACTTGCATGGACGATCGCAAAATCAGAACACGCGAATCGGTTTGTCTGTGATATCTGCGCATCATGAGCGCGCATGGGAACGCGAGGGTCGAGATGGATTTAGCGGATGATCAGATCAAAGTTCTGGAGGAGAACTTCACGAGAGTCAGCAAACATCCAGACGACGCCACGCTGATGCTGATCGCGGCGGAGTGCGGGCTGAGCGAGGAAGAGACGGCGGTGAGTTCGATACGAGACCCGCAGAATAACGCGCTTTTGGTGACGCGCAGAGTAGTCGAAGACGATCATCTCCAATTTACGACATTATGTGGTAAAAACAGCCAAATATAGCTTTCGCGAACAACAGGACAGCTTACAAACCACCGGTGCGTTATTGCAGAGCAACCATATGGCTTTATTTGAACAGGGAGAGTTTATGATGATAATAAATGTTAATATTCTGTCAAAGCTGTCAGGTTTTTTGTCTTAAAGTTGACTGAAGCGGAAAGTGCTTTGAGTCACTCTATGTCATTCCCTCATTAACCTTCAGTTAAATGCGCAGTGGCAGTACGCGGACAGAAGCTTATGGAGTTTGATCCCGCAACGTTTCAGTCAGCAGCCCATAAGTCACACCACAGCTTTATCTCTTCCTCTCTCGCGCATTGTGTTCTTTTTTGTTTTGCTGTCACGGCTCAAAATAACACGATGACAGCATTAAAGACAGGGGGTGCGCTTGTGAATGGAGAGCTGACGCGCGCAATTGCGCTCTCCGGATGCGCGTGGACAGGGATGCGTGTTCAGACACATTGAGCCCGATGTCTCACCAACCCTCACAGGACGTGTAATGTAGAGTGATGTTGTAATGTCTAATGGGTATCTTTAGGCTGCTGAGCAACATTTGCATTTTGACAATGTGAAAAAAAATCTTGTACCCATCATGCCATAAAATAATGTTAATGAGATTGACCATTGTTTATGCAGAAAGCTAAACTCAGCCTTCCATCTATGGCTTTATTTCGTAGGCAAATATGTCCTGGGGAAAGCAGGTTTGAATAACAAAGTCTGTCCTTTTCCGGGCATATGATATCACCTCTTTGCATTATTTGAATGCTAGGAAAACTCAAAGGGTGTGGTACACACACACACACACAGAGACACACACCCTCTAAGTCTTCTTTTTGCTGTAAACCGGTCAGTCCTGCTCACAAACACATACATTGTGTGTGTGTTAGAAGGAGGATCTCATTGGTGCACATATCGGAGTCAAAGTGTTTTGCTCAGAAACTCTGATGCTGAATTTGTGAGGCAAAGCAGCTAAGAGCTTTGCTGCCCCAGAGGACACAAACTGATGTTACACACACACCTTCACGCTTTTCTAACCCTCATATTAAACATCAGAATATGTCTCTTTAAAGAGGATCGATACCTCCTGTGAATTGACTCTCTCTCTCTCTCTCTGATTCTGTAGAAATGGTTCAGGATGAGAAACGCTCAGTGGAGAAAGGCAGAAGGTCTTCCACCTAACCTGGGATCAGTGAAGGATTGAAGGAAAGAAGACCTCAGTTCCTCATGTTCTCTTTTAAATGTTCTCTTTCGTCTTCGGTAGTCCAGCTCTCTCTTTTATTTTCGCTTTCTTCGGGACACTTTCTGAAGATTGAAGAGCTTATTTTATTCTTCTTTGTTTTATCTAAGTTATAATATTTGGCCGAAAGCAAAGTGTAAATGTACCATATGGTTTACTAACTTAATCACATGCACGTATATAAAGTAAATGTAAAAATCTGTATATAATGACATAGTCTGTATACATCCTGGATTTGATTTCAAATGAAGAATTATTAGCTACCAAAACATGACTTTCTCATTTGCATTTTTATCAGAACCAAACAGAGGAACATCTCAGGATGCCACACTTTTATTTTTAACCCCTCGGGAAAGATAAACAAACAAACTTGTTTTATTATCTCAAGTGTTTCTCTAGAGACCAATGAGACTTTGGAGATGTCTCCTGCTTCTCAAGATTTCTTCCCCAGTCTCTTCTAGAGCTCCTGAAGCCATCGCAGACAATACTTAAACAAAAATACAACCGAGAGCTCAGTTAAAACCTCTGAGCAAGAATGTTTTCTGGAAGACATGTTCAGTTTAAATGTGAATGAACTGGATGTAAACTAACAGTCCTGAGGAAACATTGAGATGAAAAGATGCCGATCAATGAAGAAGAGGAGAATACAATGATGTTGTGACGGACGCAAGAAAACGGAATCAAGAGATGTTCAGGCCAGTAGAAAGGCTCATGAGTGTTTCATAAAATATTCAAAATGTTTAAAACACAAGAAATGAGGAACTGAAGCAGTGTTTGAAAGGTTAGCTTCAGTGAACATGAGATTCTGACTGCTATGTGTGTGTGTTTGTGTGTGTGTGTGTGTGTTTTCTGTGCTGTGGGGTGTGAAAAACTTTCCACACCCACTGTGGAAAAACAAACATGTTCATTTGACTACAGCAACAATGCACTTCTGTGCACACAAACACACGTTTCAGCTCAAGGTTTAACCGCGACGGCCTGAAGACAGTTAAAATGGTAATGACATTGGAAAATATAACCGAGATTCAATACATCAGAAATGTCATAAAGTTACTTAAAGAATAAATATTCATTTATAAATCAACATTAAAACTAAAAATGCAGTAAAGACGTCCGACAAAAGATCTCCTGCGGTCTCACACATGAAGATTTCACCTCACGTCCGATTTTACGTTATTACAACTTATTATACGCGACTAATCGAAAAGTAACCGAAACCGACATTCAGGACCTCTAATAGAGGTAATTTTCCCATTTACTGACACTTAAGTGCTTTACTTTTAGGTGCGTACTCACAATTACAACAAAACTTTGTTTGTTTGTGTTTTCTTAAGAAAATGATGAGGACGCGTTATCATCTCTCCGCGCTCCCACATTTCTGAAACGCGTCACTAAACTGATCCAAAACTCTGCAAATACTTATCACACAAACACGTGTATGTCTAAAGAAAGCTTAAAATATCGACTTTCTAACGATCCGATTCAGATTGAAATCAAATGTTTATGTAATATGCATAGACGAGATGTACAGTTGAGAAATATTCTTCCTCCTGTTTAGTGATCACAGGACTTTTAGTTAAAAAATGGCATATTGGGTGAAATATAGGCCTAGATATACTGAAACACGTTTACCTTATATTTCTTTAGACAGACTTCAAGTTCAACTCCGTCCGTTTCTTTCATGCAAGCGCTCTTATGACTTCAGGATGTTTCTCCAGTGTCCTAAAGTACACACGATTTCTCACGGCAGACGTTTTGCTGATTTGTGTTGCATTTGTTCTCCTGTCTTCAGATGCAGCAAATGCTAATTTTCAATAAATAACCATGAATAGTTTGTATTTCCTTTGATTTTAAAATATTTTTATTATATTATAATAAATTATTATATTATTATTATAATATTTTATTAGGAAATATATATTTACAGTACAAACCATGTCACTGAGCTTCAGCAAAATAACTGAGAAAAATAAACAAAAACAAATTAATAGTTCAATAATTGTCATCGAGACAATTGTATTAATTTTGTTGACATTTATTTTAGGACAACCCCCCATTCATCTCTTTCTGGCACAAGTAGTATCAAAAGAAATAAAAAAGGAGTAAAGTTTCAAATCCATTGACATAAATGATGTTAACACATAAATCAGACAATGCATCAGCAATTTAGTGTCATTCCCAGAGTTGTGGTCTTGAAAAAAAAGACCACTACGTCCAGAACCAAGACATTTCCAAGGCCAAAGACAGTCGAGACATTTGGTGCGAGACTTATGAAACTTAGTGTTTATTTTGGTTAGATTCATACATTTTGTAGTTGATTATCATTTCATCTTTAATTTGTGACCAAAATCTAAATGAGAATGGGTTTTGGGGGAATTTTGTTGCAAAAATGTAGTACCGTATGTAACAGCGCTGTTGAAAAAAACAATAGAAACCCAGTAGAAACAGTCCTTTTGACATGTGTTTTGGGCATAATTCAGGATTTAACATCCTACCAAAACAATCCATCACATACCAATAGTTTCCATTAAAACCAGTACAGTACCCATTATTACTGCGCAGTTTCATGATGCCACCTGGGTGGCTATTGCTCTGATGGCTTGGGCCCGTCAGCGCTGCTCGCAGCTATATTTTTACTGAATATTTACACATTGCACACTGAAGTTTTTGCTGGTTGTTTGGTTGAAGCAAGACTTAAAGAAAAATTGGTTTACATTAACCTGGATTGATGTCTCAGTTGAGCTGGCCTTCCAGACAAATCCCAGTAAATCCAGGAACTCCTTTGGAAAACTAACATTGACTGATCTGAAACAGAGTGTTTAATTGGTTAGATTCATTAACTTTTTAATATATTGATATTTTTAACAAAATGTCTTTGTTGCGTCAAAATTACTTTTTGCAAGAGTCGATAGCCTAGTGGCGCGGTTGAGCACAAGGTGACCCGAGTTCGATTCCCATCTTGTGGTCCTTCCCCGAACCCAGAGGTTGCATCTGTGATGGCTTATTACTCGGTGTACATGTCGTTATTGTACTTTGTTAAATGAATAGATTAAATCTATTGTAAGTATTTTATATAAAAGACAATGCATAAGGTTACTGAAAATTCCTTTATGAAGAAAGAAAAACTGCCTGTGGAAATCACTTCCACTATTTCCCCCCTACTTGAGGTTTCTGAATTATTATTCCTTTCTGTTTGATTGAGAGTTTTATTGATAACAGAGATAGCGATTGGACAGAAGTCAGTTCAAACTAAAAAATGAAATTTAACAAGGTAGCTTAGATGTAGTAAGCTACATTTGACACATTTTATCTTAATTTCCCAGGATGATGGAATCGGTGTAGTGAAGCTTCATTTAATGTAACTTTTATCTTAGCTCACAACATTTTCCAAGTAGCTTGCCCAACACTGGCCTCCCGTTATAGATTACAACTTCCCCGTCTCTATCTATTTTTAAGTTTACTCTAAAGACCGATTTATTTTCTCTGACATTTAATAATCCCTGGTTTACTGTTTGAGGATTAAGCTTTTTAGGAAACCTTTGCCTATGTTATAGCTAGTGTTTTATTGAGTTTTAATGTGTTTTCATAGATTTAAATTTTGTGTTGTGTGTTTTAAAACTTTGATCATCGTCTTTTTGTGAAGCACTTAGGTCACCACGGGTGCTTTTAATTTGTGCTATATAAATAAACTTTGTATTGTTAAAAAATTAATACTAAATTGAGTGATCTAGATTAAAAAAGGTAAGTGAATAATGAACCCAAAAACACAAGCATGAGTTTCAGAATATCTATTAGAAGGCAAAAACCTGTGAGTCATAAAACAGATGCTGATGATTTGAGATTCTCACACGATGAAGTGAAACCTGAGGTCTACAAGCATTAAAACACAAAACCCTGAGGTGCTTCAGCAGCAGAGTAACACACATTTAATACTTTCATTTTATTCACAGTCCTGAGACAAAAAGTGAGACAGTGATTACAAATCCAGGAGAGACAAAAGCACAGAGAGAGACAGATCAAATCTCCTCAGGGTCTCCAGCCGGGTTCTCTGGGGGGGATGTAGTCTTTAGAAAGAGCTTTAGGAGCAGACAGACCTTGGATCTGAACGCTTGCTGTGGCATTTCTCGCTCCTCTGGAAACCTGTTAGATATCAACAGAACACAGATGGATCAGTTCACGCTCAGGACCACAGAGTACACACACACACACACACACACACACACACTCTCTCTCTCTCTCTCTCTCACGGGTCGGATTGGGCTCTCTGGTCGTCCGTAGTCACAGACGTGTCTGTTTTCTCTCAGTTTGGGCAGTGAGAGTTGCTCAAGCCTGGTGCTCATCTTGGCCGTTTTGGCTGCGTATGAGATTAACGTCTGTACGTTCTGTAACACAAAACACAACACAAGCACATTTTTACAATCTAGAGGGTCAAAGTGATATTCTCACCTGTCTATTGCAGGTGAAGTCGGGGTGATGGGGTTTGGGACGGGACAACTGAAGCAGTCGAGGTGAGATGACCGCGTTCCTCACGCAGGGCTTCACGTGCCAGATGGGACAGTCATGTTCGCACAATTCTGAGTGTGAAGAACTACACACACACATGTAATTCAAAGCAACTTTTAGTGTATGGTCACACGTTACAAGTCAAATTCTTCAGCAGGCTTGATAACACTAACAAACTTAAAAAACGGTCTGCCACGCATGTGTTCTCAACTACGTTACATAACAAAAATCCACCAGCTTTGTTTACCACTCCAATTATTTGACTTTGGAATTTTCTTCACAAACAAATTGACGCAACCGCAAAAGTGAAGCAATATGCGAGTCTGTAAAAAGCCCATAGAATGGGCCTAAAATTGTGGTTTAAAATAAAAACCTTAACGTCTGTGGTCACACACGAACCCAAAGTCTACTGTCTGACATCATCTCTCAGGCCTACTGAAGTTCAGATATCTGCATCCTCAAGGACTTATTTCTGGAAGCATCTGTGAGATCTCATGAACGTGTGCTGTGGGGGTCAGGGTCACGTGACCTCTTACCTCACTTCCTGGGAGCTTGGTCCTCTCAATTTGGGAGTTGCCAGACGGAGGATATCCTCGTACTGCAATGTGTGAGACGGGTGGGAGATCTTCATGGTCTTCCTCCTCTCCTCCTCTTTCTCTCTTCTGCAGGAAGATAACAGAGCGGATGTTTGGCAAATGAAGACAATGAGACGAGTTCAGCAAGTGAATGTATAACTCCGTGTTTATGATCATTTCGCAGTACAGATCTCAGTACAGTATTTTATGAGAGTGATTTTATTCTCTTTGTAAATGGACTGCTGGACTGAGAGAGCTAATGAGTTTTTTATTTCATCTCATAATACTCTCTAGATTAAGCACAGATGAAGCAGTGAGAAGGACTTCTTTAACTTCAGTACTGGGTGGAAAAAGTGCACATGTGCAGAGCGAGAGAGAATCATTTGAAAACTGATTTTCTTGAAATATGAATGAACTCGTTCTGCAGAAGAACTTCAATGTTTGTCTATAAACAGGAAACGGTTCTCCTCTATTAAATCTTGATTTGGGTCAATTTAATGAGAAATTGTTGATATTGAGATTCAATCATATTGTCATAGAGACTTGACAAATCTGAGCTCAGTTTGACACGTTGTTGACGTCTCTTCTCAAACTCTAATGACAGACACATTTGTGAGATTATTTACGAGTACTGTGATGTTTATATGTTTTATAAAGAAAACACACAGATTCAATATTGACATGATCACATGGCAGGTATGCAGTATATATATGCAGTCAAGTTTCTGAACGCTGATCTCAAACTCTCATTTATTATTAACCTCACACCTGCTGAAACAGCTAAACCTGAGCTCGCATCACTGCCTTGTGTTTTACTGTCGAGTGCCTGTTTGTACCTGAGCTCAAACTGCAGAGAGGAGAAATCTTTCTTGTTCTGAGACAGGGCTTTTATTCTGGAGCTTGGAACGGCTCGCAGGGCAGAACAGGACAACGGCCATATTGATTCCTGATTTCCCCATGTCAGCATCCTGCAACACGCACACGCGTGGTCACATGATAAATGAGCTCCTTAAGGATTTGTGCACATTTCTGTTGTGATATCTATAACAACTGTTAAAACACAGAAATTTTACCATGGCCTTGTGGACCAAATGGTCTTGGAGAGCTTAGGTTGAGCTAGAAATGAAATCCTACACAAAACAACATTCAATACACAAATCATAAAGAAATGAATAGAAAACGCAACATTAAAAAGTGATGTAATCTGTGTACATACCTTTCCCAGTCAGAGGACTTCAATTCGATCTCTTGCAAAATAAAAAATGAACACAAACTCACATTCAACAAAAAACTGTACATCTTTTGTTTAAAAAGGTAGATTTGTACCTGTGTTAGAGTTCATTCTGTCCAGACAAAGACCCCACAGGTGTTCTGGAAGCTGTGTGCTTGTGTCACAATAGTGACCGGCTGTTGCTAAGGAACTAGTTACTGTAGCAACAGGTGTCACGTGCCCCTGCTATCAAAGAGCCGAAGCCAGCCATTGACTAACCGAGAATGCTGGGTAACAGTGTCACCAACACAATACTTTAAATAGACAACGATGCAATAAAATACCGTTACAGTCATGACAGGTATTGTCATGTTATGGATGCCCAGAAAAAACACTTTCAGGATATTTAATAACTTTAATCAGTATTTAAAGTTCATCAAAATACCATCACAAAATATCTTGACATCAGATTTCATACTTTAAAAGTATGACATAAATCAAGTTACAAAATGAATATACAAACATTGAACTTTAGCCTTTCCTTTTTGACTTATCAGTCAGATACACTGTAAACCAATTTAAGCATCGTATTAATGAAAATAAACATCACACAAACCACATCAGCAGCAAGAAACTAAAATAATTCTCTTTGTATTGCAAAATACTCAAAATATTGTTTTATGAAAATGTTAAGCAAACCACCATTATGATAATCATCTATTTAACAGTTCATCTAATTACCATATTTATGAAACTATTACAAGCCGCCATACTATTACAGAAACAGTCTCTCGTTTGGATTGAAGACTCTTTGGTGTTCATGAAACTCAGAAGGATGGAGACATTCGCATGTTGTAGTGAGAAGAGAATCTGAGGGCATCCGTTTCAAACACGTACTCAATCTTCCGACATCATCTCAATGATGAGGTCACGGGCGTCCTGCACACCAGTGTTGGTCTCAGATTTTCCCTTCTTCACCTGTGTACCGATCACACTGAGACGATGCCCGTCACCAACGTTCCCCAATTCCAACGCTCCGTAGAGATCAGTGATGCCACGGGCCGCTGGCAAATCCTGCATGTGAATTCAAAATGTGAACCGGGCATTCTAAACAAGAACAAGATTTCTCATTCACATCAACCACAAAGTTGAACAGACATTTAAGGAGAAACATCGCCCCCTTGAGTACTCCAACAGCAGTGCAAGAGTGTTTTCGATGCACAGACAAAAATGAAAGCATTGTAATGGTTGTGCATGTTTCTGACCTTATAGCCAATGAGAAAGGACATTCACGCTCTTATTTTTCTTTTAATAATGTGGTACTGTTGCAAGGGAAACAAATAAGTGTACTAGACATTTCCCAGAAAAGAAAAATTGCCATCGATTGAGAAGAAGATTCAGTTTTGTCCCAAAGCTTTCCCTAAACATATATTGTTTCAATAAAGGTTTACATAAAGTAACTCCGACTTTTTTTGTTGTTCCTCACAAATGTGTTTATTTGTATAATTCAAATCAGTATAAAAAAAGCTTTGCATTTTTTGAAGTTGTCAATTTAATTTTGGAGGCGTATCACTGCCATAATACCACCCAATGTAATAAAAAGCCCAGCAATTATTGTGACATAATAATCTGATTTTGTCACGTGCCCAAAAGTGACTTTTAATAATTACGTTTAATCAAGCATCTTGCCTGAAATGAACACCAACATCGCCTCATCTCGTCTTTATCTCACTTTCGACCAGCCAGATGGTTGTGACATGAGGCGAGTCAGAACACAGAGAGAGAGAGAGATTGAGCAAGAGAGGATAAAAGTGTTCACACCTGTTTGTTGGCCAGCAGCACCAGGGGCAGACAGGGGTCAGCAGACAGGAGCTGATGCAGGTGATGTTTAGCCAGAGAGAAGCGCTCGGCGTCTGCAGAATCCACCACGAACACCAGAAGACGAGCTTTACACAGATACATCTGCCAGTAATCCCGCAGCTTCTCTGTGCCTCCGACTGCACAACACACAGAGGATCATTACACCGTTCACAACCGCACTTACTGTTGTACAACAAATGAGATGGTCAAACCAGAGGATTTGGATGTACATTTAAGAGTTTTTCGATTATACTTTTTCAATTCAATTTAGAATGTAAAGCTTTTCGATATCCATCACAACGATGGCGAGTTCCTGTAGCTCTATTGGTAGAGCAAAGGTCACAGGTTAGATCTCGGGAGAACGCGGTACTAATAAGACATTTACAGATTAATGTGTCTTTTAATAAAAAGGTGCATTAAATGCACACAAACAAACATGATTCCCAAGAGTATGCATGTGTTGTATTTACTCTCTAGGAACTCGATCTGAAGCTCTTCCTTGTTGACGGAGATGGCATTGAATCCCTCCGTGGGACTCACGTCCTGCTCCAGACTGCCCGTGGCAAAACAGTGCAGTAAACTCGTCTTTCCTGCCCCGTCCAAACCCAAAAACAGCACCTGTGTACCTGCACTCCTGGGCTGCAGAGATGACACACAACACAGACTTTGACTTTTGATTCTGAGCCGCTATATATCACAAACATCTGTCATTTACATAACTTTACATTTGTTTATAGGAGAGAGCATTGAACTTAAGGATTTAAATCACAGAAAGGGTTTGTGGGTGTAAAGCTGTCACGGGTCACACAGACACAGAAGTGAACAGATGGATTAACTACAGCAGGTTTACATGATTCCTTATCAAACAGTTAAACACACAGCTTGTTGTAAAGCCCAAACATTGCGTGTGCATTTATATATAATGTTATTAAGTTTTGGGTGTCACTTCTTTAAAATGAACTATACAGAGTTACTCACTATGTTTACGTTTATAAATGATCCACGGTGAGCAAACATGATGCTAAAAACAACTGTTTAAATGTACAGAATAATATAACATATGTTGACATAAATGAAAGTACACAAGTCATCACGTCAAGGCCTCGCGCAACAAACGAGCGACCGGGAGAAAAGCAAACAAACCTCTTTTATTATGGGCTGTTTCTGTGTGGTGCCGGTCTTGGTGCTTTCATGCACTCCTTCTCGCGTTTGTCTTTATTTTGCTCGTCTTTCGCTCTTTCCTCGGGTTTGTTTGTGCGCATCAAATAGCAGACGGCGCACGCGACGCCTCCCGTCAGCGCGAGCGCTGCGCCCATCATCCCGATCTCGCGCGCAGCGGGCATTTTAACGCTTAGTTGAAGCGTCCGGCTATTCAATTAACTGCAAACAAACACAATGTTTTTTTTTACATGCACGCGCACATGATGGCCGCAGACAGACCGAGCGACTCCACAAGTGGATCAGAAAGTCCGGTGAGATATTTCCGGGAAGTAGGAAACAAGAATACCGGTGGAGATATTTAAAGATTAAACGTGAGCATAAATGTTACTGTAACTGCGAAACTGTAGACGCAGCGTAGTCCTCGCAAAATACCGAACGCGTGCGCGCCGAGCTTTTGCGTTTCCTGGAGATCAGCAACAAACGCGACGATCATGTGAGAATTACAACAAGTCCCGGGAGATGTTCTTCTTAAATGTCTCTGCGGGGAACCGGAAGCTCAAATAATCCGCTGAGGTGAACTACTCTTACCTGCGCACAATAAACCTTTTAAATGTGTGTTTAAATGTACACTCGTGCGTGTGATTCGTGTAATGCGCACATTGTGAAGCAACAGCGCCCCCTGTCAGAAAAAACACGACCAAAGACTACAGATATTAACAAGACGCCGTAGTGATGTTCTCCTATAAGAGGATAACGCTCCGCTTCAGCGAAGGGACTCCATAAGACAATTGTTCAAAACTAACGTTGTTTTTAGCGCATTTTGTTCTTACAAAACAACTTACGGTGTACTTGTTTTTCGGAAATATGCTGTTTTGTTGTGATCTTAGCGAGCGATTTTGAAAATATCGGTCATTCCTGCATTCTTACATTAGTGCAGAGACTTCTTTTAAAAGGACTTTGGTATTACACACTATTGGTATTAGCGCAATATAAAATATTTTATTTGACAAATAATCCTACATCGAAAGCTGAAGGCACAGCTTATTGTTTTATGCAATATTAATTTAATCAACTGCCTTTAAAAACGGTCTCAACTTGTGCACTACATCTCCAATTGTAGATATTTGTATATATGTGAAGAGTTTGGTTCCAAAATGAGATATTTTCAAATATTATGTTTTTTATTAAGTTATCTTTTTATTGTGTTTTTTTGTGATAGTTAGCTGTATTTTTGTGTTGTTATGGCTTGCATCACAACAAACCAACTGCAGTTTGATTGATATGAATTGGAATGTACAATAAAAAAACTGATTTTTGAATTATCTTTAAAAAGTTATCGAGTTATCACATTTTGGAATCAAACTCTTCATATATTATACTTTGTTTATCTCTGACATATAAAATAGTTGTGTGACGGTTTACAGAAAATCTCATTCTGATATTTACATCAATATCTTAAAGCTTTGATCAGCATATTCATAAGATACAACAAACTTTTCTGCCTTGTTAAATACTTTGTGTATTTTAATTGTTTTTCTTCTACTAAATACTGTGCTGTTCAAGACAAGAACATGATTAAATCCTCTAACAACTCACAGATTAGTAACACGGCCAATAAAGATGCTCAAAAATCATGTTTCAGGAATCTCTTTATTAAGACCGTTTCATGTTTTCTGGTTGAGGACATTTTGTTCAAAATGATAATTAGGGTTGAGCTTTATTCTGGAAGTTAAAAAATAAATATATCTTAACTTTGCATAAACAGCCACTATTGTAGGATGATAACATTATTGTATACTCAAGCAAACATTGAACGAGCGTAGAAAAAAAATAAGAGTGAGGAGAAAACACTTCATTTTAAAATCATACATGAAAATGCCCCGGACACTTTAACAGTTACAGTATTAGACTCAATGCTTAAAAAATGTGTTGGCAAAAAAAGATGACCATCAAGATTCCCATTTATTTCAAACTGCACGGTCACTCATCTTTAGACAAAACTCACGCCTTTTTAATTCATCATCCTTCTTTCCAAATTCCAAAATAATTCATCCTCTATCGTCTCCAGGCCACTAGTAGGGGATGTGGTATCTTTACCTTTTTAACCCAATAGGAAATCTAAAGAGAAATGAGTGTTTCATTTTGGGTAGACTCATCCGTTTCTCATTCTACCATCCTCCTTTCCCTCCCTTCTTCTTTTTCTGTGGTGCCTTTTTGCGAGCAGCTGCGGGTGCAGCAGGTTTCTGTTGTCGTGGAGGTGCCGTGTTGGTGCTCGTTCCTAAGCCGGGTTGAGGGGACGTGGGCGGACTGCTGGCTGTTTTACTGGCATCGCTGCAAACCAAGCACAACGTCTCAATGTTGTAGTTCACAGTTCAAAGATATTTACAATGCAGAATTATGCCGTCAGGTGCGCTTCTGGCTAATCAGGTCACTAGGTGTTAGAACAGAGCAAGCATCTCTCTGGTGGAAGGTGTTTGTATGTTTCTGTGAACTTACAGCTCGGCAGAAGCTCCTGATGTTGTGCCCTGCGTGCCGCGGCCCACCTGCTCCTTCTTCTTGCCCTTCTTTCTGCCGCGATAGTACGAGCGTTCTCGCATCGGCAACCAGCGTTCAGGGTCGGGGGTCGATTTGGGGTCACAGTTCTTTGGCAGTTTACCTAAAGAGGAGCGCAATATGAACATACTAAATGACACACAGATGTGAAATGGTACATGTTTTGCAGACCTAAGACAATTGTTTAGAGTATGATATCTGTTTGAGCGCCCATCATGTTTTTTGCTTGATTTTAGTTTTTACTGCTTTAAGAAGTTCTCTCTAAGGGTTTTGCTTTCTTAAACGCTTCCTTAATTGTGTTTAGGTTAAAAAAAAATTCTATTAAACTTGTAATAAATAAATAAAGTAACAAATACTTTAAAACATATATACATAAATGTATAAAAAAATTTTTTTTTTTAAATATTTTATATAATTTATAAAATACGATTTAACTGAAATTAAACCTGTCATTGAAATTTCATTCTCATTTTAAAAATTGTGTTCAAACTATTTTTAGAAAATGTATCCAACTGTCCTCATTATAACAAAAAAACAATTAAATAAATATCAGTACAGACATACCTTTCTTCTTTTTCTTCTTCTTTTTAATGTCTGGCCTGAAACAAAATTGTGATAAAGAGGACAAAGATGTGAATATAAGAATCATCAGAAATGCACAGCTCGAGTGTTTGAACACGGTTGTTGTTGAACATGTGAATGATTGTTACCCCTGTTCTTTGGGTTGTATTTCTCCGATCACTTTTGTAGCTTTTTTCCTGATGTTTGTGGCTCCGTGCGATTTCTCCAGTTCATCGACGTCCACATTTAAAGACATGCTGTCCGGAGAAGGAAGCTGTTTACTCAACCTGAAATAAGCAACGCTCAGGAAAACACTGAAATAAAAGCAACACTTCCAGTTACAGGGCCAATTCCGTCACTTAATTCTAGATTGAAAGCTGTGATCTTTGTGCTTTGGTTTCAGACAGCTGTGTTTGAGGATACGCTTTGGCTTTTTCCTGATCCACCAGCGAGTACGCAGAGATGAGCTGAGCCAGCGTGTGGATGTCTTTCTTGTTTTGGTTCCACAGCTGCTCCAGGTCGCTGGTCGCCTCCTTCTTACGGCCGTGCTTCAGCTTGTAGTTGGCAGCCTCTCTGACCAGAGAAAGGTGAGCCGCAGACCCGGGCTGACGGAGGGACGTGAAATATTCATGACACATTTGGACGGCTCTGAGCTTACAGACTGAGGGTTCTAAACTGTTTTACCTGCTTGGACCGGTAATACTGGATGGCCTGACTGAAGACGTCGATGGCACTGTCGATGTCTTCTTCGTGAGTGTACAGCGTGACCAAAGCAGAAACCTGTTAAAAAGAAAATCAAGAAAAGATTCAAGATATCCATTTCAATATGTGTGTTTTCTGAATCTAACGCTGTATCCTCAAAAAGCCGAGAGATTCTTACCATTCCTAGCTTGTATTCAAATTCTTCTATTGACTTCAGGATGTCACACGCTTTAGTCACATGACCTGTGGGGTGGACAAACAGTCAACACTTTAAGCTCCATACGTTCACTCCCGTTCGCCGTGTGTATAAATGTTCAGTTCACAGGTACCTTGAGTCAGGTAAAGCTGAGCCATTGTGAGTTTGATTCGAGACGCGTTCTCAGGATACTGATCTGCAAACCGCTACGGTGGAGATGAAACGATTACAGACGGCACAAATGGAAGCGAGACCCAGAAGTAAGAGTGTCCAGTACCTGTAGCAGCTCTATGGCTTTGTTGTGCTGTTTCTCTCGACACAGTTGAGCCACCTGAACGAGAACCGGTTTGGGGTGTCCGGGGTACTGCGACTGCAGGTTTGACGCCAACTTGTTGCACTGCTCCGCCTGCGGGGGAGGCGACACACGAGAGGTCACGATGACAGTTCCATTCTAGATATTTATTGTAGCGCGCGTGCGTCTGTTACCTGGTTAGTGTACATAGCCAGCAGGGCTTTGTTGAGCTCGATGGCCTGCAACTGTTTATTGGCCAGTTTGTGCTCCACACCCTCAGCGTTGGTCAGCTTCACCTTTTTCTTGGAGTCAAACACGTTTTGGTCCTGATGGTTGAGAGTGAATTAAAATTGAAATTGAATTCTTGTATGGTTCAATTCATGTCCGACGGTTTATGTAAAAGCGCATTATAAACTGCATTATTTACCTTGTTAACAGTGATGATGTTATTCGCAGTTACCGCCAGCAGACCAACATCGGATGGCCTGAATGCAAACACACAAGTGAGAATTCTCAAGAGACAACCAACAACAATGGGAATATAAACCAGTCCCCACAGGATTTTGCAATAAAAATTGCGGGGGTTTTTTACCGAAAAGTAAAAACTAATTGAATTGGCAAAGAGGGGTGTCCTTTAAAACTACCACCTGTGAAAACCTTATTTATGAATTGAATGATTAAAAGGCATGCAGCTGATTCATACTGAAAGTCTGGAAACCTTGGTTGGTTTAAGGCCGTTTTGACTGACAGGTCAAGCAACCAATCACATATCGTTTCCTGTTTATGGTAAGTCTATGCAATAAGTTTACTGCATACTTTTAATAAATCATCGTTTAGTTTATTGTGATGTTCATTTACCCCTGAAAAAAACATGATCTTAACAAGATTATGTTGTTTCCAGGTGTGTTGTTTAAGAACGTGTCACAAATCGGTAATGCTGACTTGACTCAAAGCCACTAGCCTGCAACCTTTATGCTATTGCCTTCAGCGGAACAAAGGAAAGAATACCAGAGGCTACTTTTTAAATAGATGGCAATGGATGTAAGCAAATTGTGAGTGTTACAGACCCTTCTATAGTATCTCTCTGCTTGACTTTTGGAGAAGGTTTTGACAGAATGTGCGATGTGAGGACGTCACATTCGAATTTTGCAAGTTGCCGCAAATTTTGCAGAGCTTATTTGATTATGCGCTAAATTCTGCGATAAAAAAATCATATAGGGACTGATAAACCGTGCCTGTGAGTGTTTGTAGAAAACTGACTTAAGTTTAATGACTTGATTGTAGAGTTGAAGCGCTTCGTCCGTTCTGCCCTGTAGCTGCATCACGTAAGCCATCTGAGAGTGAATGATGGCCAGCTCGGCTTCAATGTCCTCCTCCATCACATCCTATAGAAACAACTTCATTTTGATTTCAAGTACAGAAAAAAGTAAAATGAAAAAAAAAAGCAGCACTTGTCTTTTGTCTTGTGTTTTGATCAGAGATGCGACCGAGGGGAAAAAAGGTTACAGATTGCAAAAACATCTAACAGTATGTAGGGGGAAAAGAGAGAGGAATTACTCACCGAGTCCTCGGCTAGAGATTTCCTGCACAACTCTGGAAAAAGAACAATAAACACAAAAAGCAAAACACATGAACTGATTTATGATTCACTCGTGTTATTTTGATGAACAGAGAGTCAAATTGAAAGCGCGTAGGCAGACGGAGCTCGTTTCTGAGGGCTGGCACAGAACCAGCGACCCGCAGACATCATGACAGAACCGCCGTGTTACACAAGCGTGCGTGAGCGGTCACGTCTCAATCAGTTCATTCACTGAATGATACATGTAAAACAAAACGGATCTTTCCACCAACGGATTTTACAAAGATTTACAGATTTTTCAAACATACCCTGTGTTTGGGGGGGGTCTGCCCACTCTTACAGGATGTGCGAAATGGTTGTAATAAAAAACACATTATATAGAAGCATAACCTCTGACCTTCAGCTTTCTGTAGTTGAGTCAGGGCCTGGCTGAACTGCCCTTGACCAATGAGACAACAGGCAGCGTTGTAGCACAGCTCATACGAGCTCTCGGGTAAATCCAGGTCCTCCTGTGTACAATCACACAAAATTGTCAAAGAACGACCCCAAACAAATCATTCACCCTCTCGTCATTCAAAACCTGTATGCGAGTCTTTCTTCAGTGAAACACAAAAGATGATGTTTTGAGAAATGTCTCAGTGGTTCTGTGTTCTTACAATGTAACTTTGTTTGGTTTCAACATTCTTCAAAATATCTTGCGAAGAAAGTTACTTATACGGTTTGAAATGAGTAAATAAAGTACCATATTAAAAAACAGTGATTTAATGTTGAAATATCAGACAGCACTCCGAAGGGTTTGTGTCATTGAGTCGCTTACTGGTGCCGTGTTATCCCACATGCTCTGGGCGGCTAGAACAGCGGACAGGTTGGTCTTTCTCTCCTCCTCATAATCGTCCTGAGAGTTTCTGATCAGATCTTTATATACAGCACGACACTCATCGTAGCGTTCCAGTCTGTACAGCTACACACACACAAATACACTGTAACTTCTTCAGAAATTACCACAACCACATGTGCATACTGGGTAATAATCCACTCAGACAGAAATTTCATAAAACTCTAAACGTATTCCCAAAACACAACGATGAAAGGAACAATAACAAACAAATTAAATTCTTCAGAATCACGGGAGAATTCAGATTTGCACGTCACTATGTGAATTTGGACCCATATATTGGCAAGTGTTACACTCTTTGCACTTAATTTCCTCCTTTTATTCATGTTTTCTTTTCCTGTAAAGCTGCTTTGAAACCATCCAACATGGTAAAAAGTGCTTTATATATATACTTGAATGGAATCGCTCACCACTTGGCCGTAGAGTTCCTTCAGTTTATCCGTTTGCTCTGGGATTGCCTGGATGGTTTTTAAAGCGCTCTCCACCCTGTTCAGACGGTATTCGCAGTAGGCCTTCTCGAACCCGATCATATCACTACAGACACACATGAAACACAATGAATACGCTTTAAACACACTGACGGACAGACATCACAGCTAAAAAAAACTTCTGCTGAACTGAACTGTCTAAAAGAGAGACGGCATTATACATGAGATTACTTAAAGCACTTGTGCATACATTATATGCGTGACAAATAAGCCAATGAAATGCTATGATGTGACACGATATAGGTACTGTGACCAAATGTGTAACTACTGGGTGTCTATCTCACCTGTTCAGTGATTTTGTGTGAGTGTTTATAACGTTCAAGGCTTCTTTAAAACCTCCATTCTGGATCAGACAGACAATTTTACACAGCAGAGCGGTCACGTCATCTTTATTCTCATGCAAAACTGGAAAAAAAAGCACAACAGAAATACTTCAATGTCAAACTTCAAATAACGATTTTTTGAAATGACAATAAATCAGCAAGAAGGCATGTAAAAAAAAAGCACAAATCAAAACGTATTAACGTTAAAATAGACTTAAAAGTACATTTATGTTCCTATTAAGACACCCAACAGTCTGCTTACATTGAGTCGTCGCATATGACACGTAATCACTAATCCTAGACCCCCACAAACCCTCAGAAAGTCTCAAAGACCAGTAAAGACATCTTCAAGACACCTTCGCGAGCTAATGTGTCAAATTTAACAACACGTTTAAAAGTCATTTAGGCATAAATACAGACATTTCTAAACCTGTTTCCATGCAGGTTAGACACACGTTACAGGGGAAAAACAACTAAAACATAAAATTAAACTACAGGAAGATCGTCTGAGGAATCGTATGATTTAATTGTGTTTGTTTACTTTTATTGACAGCCTTCAGGGCTCGTGTAAAGTCTCCATTCTGTCCGCAGCGGTTGATTTCGGTCCAGAGAGCAGAAACGGGCCCCGAACCGTTCGCCATCTTTCTTCAGCCAAGAGCGGAAACGACCGAGACAGAATAAAAGTCTCCGGACTGCCAAAAAACAGACATATCAAAATAGAATAAAAGTCGCTGAGTAACCCAAGACCAGTAGTAACTGGCAGAATAAAAGTCTCAAATAAATCTTGAAGAATTAAAGAGCTATGGCCAGGAAAGATAGAGATTACTTTAAACTGGGTAATTTGCAACATTGAGCAGAATTTCTTCATAATAAATACATATTAAATATAACATTTTTACATCAAATTATTTGTTTACAGTACTAGTGGTTAATTGCAGAACTCAGCTAGAATTTAGAAAACTCTTTGTGATCAAGCATGACATACTAATACAGCATCTGTAAAGAGTAAATACTTTAATGAGTACTGTTATATAGTAGTATTGTCTATTACCTACATATAGATATTTTCAATTAATAAATATAAAATGAACATTATAACAAATTCACAATAAGTAGAGTATTAAAATAACAACAAAAACGAGTCATTATTGACTATATAGTGGTTATTGACTTTTAACATATCATAAATAAAAATCTCTGCGAGTTTGCACTTTGTTGTGCACTAGCACTCCCTCAAATAATCTGTTACATTGATGGACATTTGCACCAAAACTGATATTATTAATAAATGTTCAGCACTGAGCAAAGGATTTATAGGTTATGCATTTGTGCTATTAATACGTCAGGCTTAACCCAAAGCCAAATGACTTTTGGTTAAACCACATTCCAAATATATTACATAAAAAAACATTATCAGTTGTCACTTTACATCTCAGTGATTCAGCCTCATCACACTTTAACCACTGACCCCACAAAATAAAGATATTTACATAACCAAAATCTTTTCACAGAAGATAATTGTTCATGTACAAAGCCGAAATCTTTGAAAGATACGGCATAGTTGAGCACAGTTTAAGCGTTCCGATATCCACAGGTTTTGCCATGGGATGTGAATCACAGCATCCTGTAAGAAATGATGCGGATCTGACAAAAAACAGGGTCAGTATTTAAAAAAAATCAACTGGGATTGCAGACCCCATATTAGTGGAAGGGTCAACGGAAGCGAAACCATAAAGTGAAAAGCATATGTTCAATGTTTGTGGTCACATTAGTTTGGAACATTTTAAAATGAACAATTGCATTTAAGGCCATGTTTGAATTGGTTACCTGTTGGAATACCAATCTCTGCCAGAGGGGGGCACTCAACAATTCCCTCAAATTGAATGTCAAATAAACAGGGCTGAGCTTGACTGCACACATTAAATGTCACTTGCTTCTGTGAATAAAATACCAAGGTGAGGAATTCTGGATAGAATTAAAACTCTACAGCAGTAAATTAACAATATAATCTATCTATGTAGTACAATTTCATCTGCTGTTTCTGCACATGCTGGATTGATGACTTGGCGTTTTATTCGTTAACTGCATCATTAAAAGAATGTATGACGTATTATTGCTGATGTTCAGATGTGTCAGTGATAAATCAAAACATTTAATCATTAATCTGGGCTAATGTCCAACATCATGACTCATTTTTCAAATGGGTTTTCTCTGTCAGCAGATGCTTAAAATAATGATTCAAACATCATCTTGTGTTCCTGTCCAGATACTCAGTACAGCTTAAATGTCTGCTAGCAAGGGGAATTAGTACTCCTACATAGTGTATATAATTTTAGCTTAAAGATATTATCTGACAAGCAAACAAATTTAGAAGCTGCCCGCATTTACCGGCCACAAGCAAAAAACCAAAAACACCTACGCAGAGCATCGGCTGTGTCATGTCTTAGATCATGAATCCCTGAGTGCCAGATCAAGCCTGCTGATGCAAAACCAACATTCTTTCATCGTGCTAGGGACATATATGCATGAATGAAAACAATAAAGTAATAAAGGCAAATAAAGGCACTTAGACCAAAGTTAAAACACCACTTTCAGGATTGTCTCCGCATGGAACAGAAGATGGGAAACTCATATTAAAGACGTCATGTTCTCAAAGAGGTGTTTCCAGGCATCAATATTAGTGTGTGGGTTTTGAGGTGGGATGTCTTGCTCTTTGTGCTCATCATTAAACTGCCAAAAAAATAAAGATGTTTGTTTCCACCGAGTCAGTAACTGAAATTATCCATAGATTCTTCAATTTGCGTACATATTAAAGATTCAGTTAAAACCAATACTACAATACACAATACAGAATACAGACCAGTCTCTGATCTTAGTACACATTAAGTGAGGGTGCTTTTGAATCTAATGCTGGGTCTTTCTATCCATTTCAGATATCTCCACACTTTGTAACATTTTAAGAATATATTTCATGCAGTCCGATATAATCTTTCATAACAGGTGCATGATATTTCAATGAATGAAAGAAAAATCTAATTATTTATAGTGGATAAACACATAGGGGTGGTTTCCCGGACAGGGCTTAAACCTAGTACCAGACTAATTCAAATGTTAGTGCAGTCTTGATCGAAAACAACTTGCACTTGCATATCTTAATATATCAGTGCGATCGTTTTGTCTCGAGATGTACACAGTAATGTTTTTTTGTAAAGTATGTTTTTTAAAAAGGCCTTAAATATCCTAATTTAGCTAAGGCCTAGTCTTTGTTTAGTATAATCCCTGTACAGGAAACCGCCCCATGAAGAAATAGCCTCGTCTGAAACTATAAAATAACATTTCTTTTTTCACGGCATTGCAGGAACTGTATGTAGTTGCGTATAAAGGATGTGTGCTGGAAACTGCATTTCCTTCAATATAAAACAGACAAATAAAGGCAGAGTAAATATATCGGCCTTATGTTTTGATGGCGAGTTATACTTTGACAGAGAATTGTAACGTTTCTTCCTCTTCTTTTGACCTTGTATTATTGTGGTTAATAAAGGTCTTCTATTTTTAGACCTTGCAAAAAGTCAACAGGGTTTTCCTGTCGCACACACACACAAGTGTGTTGAGTCACAAACACACATCACTGGAAAAGTGTGTTTTCATGAGCAACCGTTCAAAAACCCCTTTGTTGTCCCTTATCGCACAACCAGCACCGAGCCCAGTGTCACTTTCACATATTTCACTTTTAATCACTAGGTCATTATTTCATTATATTGGGCTACATTTAATGGAACAAAAATGTGTTTGTGGTTGTGCTTACGAGAAATAAGTATGTGTGACTGTTAACCCAACTCATTGTTGAATCAAAAATCTTTGTGCTACATTGTTGAGGTTATTCTGCAAAACCTCTGTTGATTAACTAGGGCTTCAGTATTTAGTTTACACATCAGAATCAATGTATTTTCACTGGTTTGGATTGTGTGCTGACACTGTTATTGGATTTGACACAATAAATGTTCACATGTGCTAAGGAGTTTACGTTGATTGATTTAAAGGCGAGTTTGCACACCAATATACGGACTTAAATTTACAGTAGGGCCACGTGGTTCTCATCAACGCTTAACTAATCAATATTAATAAATAAGGCATTTTGACAAAAAAAGTACATATTAATGAAATCCATCATAGAAGCATCAACAATAAACACGTCATTTTAGAGGTAGTAATGTTACCATAGAAACGGACGTGAACATCTGGGCTTGGAACGTTGATGCTAATTCAATGACCGATTGCTACGCTGCCGCCATATTGGACCGGGCAGGACTCCATTACAAACAATTAAAAAATAAATTAACAAAAAAAGGCCACATAAACATTAGGATACGTTGCCTGCACAAACATGTACACCACCCACCACAGTTATCGGACTCACTAAAACACCAAAGTCTCTACTTTTGGCGATGTTTATGTTGCGGAGAACGAGGCGCTTCGCACACTGAAGACCCCGACATCAAGTACCGCGAGAGTTCGCGATGCTCTGACGTCACGTCATGCGCCGTTTGGTTTGGTCTGCAGAGAAGTCGAGCGCACCTGTTTGGTGTGAGGTGTTGAGGAGATCTTTTTACAAGCACATCCCAGGTTTGTCTTTTCGTCGAATAATACCTATCGAGTATTTTGGCTAAACAATATGATAAAACAGCTTGCGGGCAATTAAAAGCAAGCATTCTGTGTCCCGCCAGGTAGGCGTTTTTCTGAGGATGGGACATCACGTCTTACCTATGACCTTAGGTTTGCATAAACGTGCTTTTTTATCTCTCTGAATTCCTTTTTATTTGCTTGTATTTTCCCCTAAAGTTTTGAGATAAAGATGTTGAGAGGGACATCCTTCAGACGTTCTGGCTTGAGCCACATCGGCAGGACTAACATCTCTCCATCTTCGTCACATGGAAATTTACTTTCTGATTTCAACGACATAAACAACAATAAATGTCTTCCTGGAAAAGCCCTCAGTCCCAAAACCAGTTGAGAGTCTTTATCTTGAGTGTTTTATTCTATTCAGTCGTTTAATCTATAAATGATTTCTTATTGGGTATAAAGAAGAGTATTTGCAACCCATTTAAGTTAAACAGGATAAACCTGTAAATATTATTGATATGTGTATGCTTGAATGCCAAAAGATCAAAAGCATGTATTATATAAGTACATCAGTTACATTTTTATTTCACATTTTCACTTAGTGAATCATGTTTATCTTTTGCCAATGTTGTGTCTCTTACAGATTCCAAACAGAAGATTTTGCCCCGTGAAGTGATTGACAGGTATAAGAGTGGAGAGACGCACCCGGTGTCTGCGTTGTACCAGCTTTCACAGGTTCTGCAGTTTCAGATGGATCTAAAGGAAACCGTGACCACCGGTAGCACGTTATTCCAATTTTAATTCTAAGTATTTGATTGAAATGCTTGGACGTGCATTCAACACATGTGTGCGTTTCCTCTGAGCAGCAGGTATTACAGGATTTTACTTCGCGTTCTGTGTTGTAATCGATGGAGTCCAGTATAAAACAGGGATGGGCATCACCAAAAAAGAAGCCAGAGCCAAAGCAGCTGAACTTGCCCTAGAAGAGCTTGTGGCATGCTCAGAGAATGCTGGGATACCTTCAGAAGTTTCTGGTAAGAATCTAATGATGATTCATAACAATAACACACATTCAACCATACAAAAATTAGTCATTCTGTTGGCATTTTAATTATGTGTGTAATTTTTTCCACTCTACACACAAAGAGAAATCCACACATTGCTCATTGAAAATATAAAACAATTAAGTAACATGCAAACTTAAAGACGGGATGTCTGATTTCTCATAGCCGTTGTTGATGTTCAAATCACCAAAACAGACACACCCCTACCCCATCTTTCGTTTTTATCAGCGCTCCGCTCAACTAATGTCCATCCAGTGCACTGTGCACCTTACTGCTGATTGG
The DNA here is from genome assembly GCF_015846415.1 of Triplophysa dalaica. Classification (NCBI taxonomy): domain Eukaryota; kingdom Metazoa; phylum Chordata; class Actinopteri; order Cypriniformes; family Nemacheilidae; genus Triplophysa; species Triplophysa dalaica. The sequence goes on from NC_079557.1 coordinate 1,585,201, forward strand.
CTACAAGGTTGTTTTGGTACTCGGCCCGCGAAAACAAGCGTAATTTGGAAATTGGACACCCCACCTTTAAGGCGGATGTCAAAATCCCCACTATAATAAAATAAATATGCTTAAATAGTTTTCAGAAATGTAAATAACTATATTAACTATATAAGTATATCAACTATATGAACATCAACTATACTGTCTGAAATAGGTCTACATTTACAGTAATAAAATGCTTAATTATCACATGTATGCTTGTTTGCAATTTACACGCGCGTCAGGTTTAGTCAATTAAACACTTGTGCAAAGGAAACACCTGTGTACTCCTGGATCCTCACCTCACCTGGTGCAATTACAGAACTGAGATGTTTCCAGGTCATAGGATGGAGCGAGGAAACGAGGAGGCATAATAACAAGTACCGCTCCCTATCTCCTATATAATGCACTATATCGGACGTCCGCCATTTTGTATTGTTGTCCGAATTCTGAGTAAAAACTGATTCCTTGCATTCGCTCACTACTTTTTACCCACTATGCACTCTGATTTTGAGTGTCTCACTCACTATTACATCAACCGCTTGTTCAGAATCGCCTGGAGGAAAGTGACCGTGGAGTGGGTGGAGATGGTGGTCTAGTGGGTTAAACCACTGAACTGGTAAATCAAAAGGTTGCTGGTTCGATCCCAGCAGCCACCACCAGTGTGTCCTTGAGCAAGACACTTTACTCCATGTTGCTCCAGGGGGATTGTCCCTGGAATAAGTGCACTGTAAGTCGCTTTGGATAAAAGCCTCTGTCAAATGCCTAAATGTAATGTAAATGGAGTTATTTTCTACCTTTTTAAAAATAAACTGATTAAATGAATGACGTGTTTTATATTAAATATATGAAATCACTTTATTAAACGCTATAGATAAACGTTATGGTAAATAATTATATATCTCTTAATTATAAACTAATATAATAAGGTGAAAGTCATGCAGGTGTAATATAAGCGATATGTCTGCGACAGAACTGTCGGACGAAGGCTATATTATGTCAGTGTCCGAAATCATTGACTCATTTGCATTCACCTCTTCCCCATATAGTGGACTATTTAACATTCGCTATATAGGGAATAATTAACGAGTGAACCAATTCAGACGTAGCTCAAGTGTCAGTGCTGACCAGCTCCAAAACAAAAGCTGTTAAGGAATAGTTCACCTTCAAAAATGAACTTATTATTAACACGCCTTCTTGTCATTTCACACCTCTATGACTGTCTTTCTTCTGCTGAACACAAAAGAAGAAATTTTGGTCAGATATTCATAAATGTTGGTTGCAGTAAAGCATCGGTCGCTTTTGATTTGCATTTGCTTTTGTGTCCATACAGTGGACGTCAGTGGAGACGTGGAGGCATTTTTGGTGACCGACATTTTTCAAAATATCTTCTTTTGTGTTTTGCAGAAGAAAGTCAGGAAGGCTTAAAATGACAACAGGGTGCTTAATTGATGACAGACTTTTCGATTAACATTGTCGAGGAGACATACTGACATCTTTTATTGTACACCATATTAAATAGAATTACTGAGTACTTAAATAAATAGTTATCACCTTAGGATTTGAATATCATGACATCAATGTTTGATCTCAGTTGTTTACAAGACATTTTCCAGCAAATGATGATTCATTTTCACATGATGTGATATGTTTAATTACCCCTTAGCAGATTTGACTATAGAGTAAATGAGTAAATAACATGCACCTGTGTCTGTTTTGGCATGTGCTGGAAAGGTGCATTTTTGAGCCAACGTGTGACATTCTCTGTGACACTTTCCATAGAATCGATGCTAACTCTTAGTCAGACTTTCCCTTTTTCTTAAAGTCTAATGTAAATACAAGCGCTTAAAAATTCAACGTAAACCCCTTCCTCGGCCTGAGAATCAAGAAAACGTACACGCTGCATTCCCTCCCATCGAAACGCACCGACAGTCGTTCACTGAAACCGTGGTAAAGCTCTTTCCTGTTTGAGGTGGAGGTGCAGCCTTTGTATTCAACACATGTCAAACGTAAGGACGCTCGCAGTGGGCTTGTGTTAGAGAAATCTTAACAAATAAGTGATCGCATAAAGCCTGTAGGGATCTACAAGAAACTTATTAAACGTTGGATTTCCTTGCTTTTTAAAGAATGTACCGAACGTGTCTGTGTCAGCGCTGCTTGCTAAAGCAAGCATTGTTTGCACTATTGCTCACACCTGAAACTAACTTGGAACCCTCAGGAGTAAATTTCTGTGTAACCCATTCTCAAGTCATATGACTCGTCCAGGAAATACTTGTCTTAAAAAATTAGTCTTAAGATCTTGTCTGGCGGATGGTAAACGATTTGGCGACCACCCCCCGAGGCCATGATGTCGTACAAACGCTACTCACACCTTTTTTAGAGGATATAAAGTACCGTGGCTTTCCTTCCAAAACCTCAGATGTCCAAATTCTCTGATTTTCAGGAAATGGAAAAACACTTTTAAAATGATCAAAAACTATGTTGTCAAAGTTGACAAGCACTTTTTGAGACGTTTTATGGGTTCCATGTTTGCAAATGCCTCGTGACGAGCATTAAAGGGAGACTAATAATAATGATTCGTGGCAATAAAAAATAAAATTAAAATCACAAAATAAGGAGAAGGATGTCTGCCACATTTAGTTTCTAGTTGCTAGATGTTTGGTGCATCTTGATTTAAAGTTTGATTGTTTGATGTTTTTTCTCAGTGACTGTGAGGGACAAAGACTCGTTCATCCCAGAAGTCCATTCTGGAAGGGCTGTGATGGGTAGTTATATTTTTCTTTTTAAAAACATAAGCAGGTGTTGTTGAATAGAGAACCCTGAAAAGAGGAGATAAGTGGTTTCAGGCCTGATATGGTTTAAATTTTGGGATGATATGCAGAGCAATTATACGTTTTTATATGCGTCTTAAATTGATGGTTGCTCCAAAATGTAAATTATCCACGCTCGCGTTGCTCCGAATCCGTGTGACGTTTATTTCCTCCATTGAAATTGTTCACAGTTTCTCCTCTCGTGTTCCACGGGGGAACAAACGTCACACAGGTTTGCGTGACGTGACAGAATGTTTATTTATTGCCAAAGTTGACTAATAATTTCATTGTGGTTGACAGAGAGAAAGAACCCTCTGAAGGATCAGGTACCCAGCGCGGTGAGGGAGATCTTCACCAGGCTGATGGACAGTTACCCAGAATTCTCTGCCTGTGGCGGAACAGCGGCTGCATTTGTCATGCAGTCTCGTAAGTCAGCCGTGCAGGAAGTCAAACCACAGCCTGGCATTGTGGGATTTTTATTAAAATGTCACGTGACAAATTCTATTGCTGAGTAATCATCTTCTCACAGACTTGGCCTTGTCCCAGAAATCAAATGATAATTTGTCAAAGAAAATTATATTTTGGGAGACTTTAGCGTTGCGACTGTGACACTATGGTTAATTAATTAATTAATTTACATTAAAACAAAAGGATAAATGAATTGCTTGACTTTTATCTGCAGAACACAAAAGAAGATATTTTGAGAAATGTTGATGACTTGACAACACTGAACCCCATTGACTTCCATTATATGAACACAAAACCACGGAGACATTTGAAGAAAGTTGATTGTTGGTAACATCAAGGGGCAAACTGTTTGAGAGCCCTGACTTTGTTACCTTCACAGACAGCGTGAAATAAATCTAAACAGTCCAGATGAAGACTGATCTTCACTTATTCACATTTCCCCCGTTCACACAACCACAGTTACTGATAGATTTGGGAATCTCGCTTCCCGCTGAACGTTACGAGAACCTTCCTCTTTGAAGCATAATTTGAGTAAAGCTACTGACCTAAGCTATCAAAACTGTGGGTGTGATATGAGATAAATCAATCACAGGCCACCTGTTTCCCATTTTTATAATATCATGGGAACGATAAACAATGATCCTCATATTCGTGATGGAGAGGTGACTAACAATGGTGCTCCAAATACGTATATATTATGGAAGAGGGAGTGTCCATTGGGGCTTGAGCAGTTGTTATCCCGAATTTAGATATGAAGAATGACAAATGAAGAATGAAAATGTGGAAGTCTGTTGGCAGAGTGTTTTTGATATAGATAACATCCACAGGGTGCTGTTATGCCTGTAACCTTGAGTGTTTTTTTATTATTTTTGGACATGTTAACATGAAGGAACTTGTGTTTGAAGCCACAGGATGTGAGGTCATAGCTCTCGGGACGGGCTGTTCCAATACCAGAGCGAGTCCAGCGCCCACAGGACGAATCCTTCATGATTCTCATGCGGTGGTAACTGCTCGCAGGTCACTCATGAGGTAAACAGACTCCTCTACACGTTTGTAGAGGATTTTACTTAAATGTTTGGTAACATTTTTTTGTGTTTGTCAGCCTCTACCAATCGTGTTATTGCAAATGACATGGAAAAGGGGACCGTTTACTCAAACAATAAACAAGGGGTACTTCACCCAAAAATGATTTTTCTATCATCATTTACTCACCTTCGAGTTGTTCCAAATCTGTCTAAATGTCTTTGTTCTGATGAACACAGAGAAAGATATTTGGAAAAATGCTCACACCCAATCAGATTTTGCCCCCATTGACTCCCATAGTAAGAAAAAAATCTTTTTTTTGTTCTGATAAACATAAAAGAAGATATTTTGAAGAATGTAGGACAGCAAACAGTTCTCGGGCACTTTTGACTACCGTTGTATTTTTCCTACTATGGAACTCAATGGGGGGATCTGTCTAGTTATAAGCATATTCTAAATATCTTTAAAGACATTTATTCAGATTTGGAACAACTCGAAGGTGAGTAAATGATGACTGAATATTCATTTTTAGGTAAATTGACCCTTTAAAATATAAAACTAAAGGATTTAGCACTTAGTTCAGATTTGCAAAGAGCAAAGCTAATTTTCTTTGTGATGTAAAGCGAAGTCCAAGACATGGAGGAAGAAAACATGCAATGCCCTTATGTCCTAAAAACTGAAAACCATTGCGTGAAAATGATGTGTATATGAGTTGACAAATATACCATACAGCAAAAATGTTGAAATATATGATTATTTTATATTATTAATATTTGAAGATTTTGGTTCCAAATGAGATGATTACGTTTTATTTTTATCTTGTTTTTTTATTGTTTAATATCAAGACTGTCATCAACTGTTTTGATTTAAGCCATAATAACGGAAAAAAATACAGCTAACTTGAACAATAAAACACAATAAATATATGAGAATGTGATAAAAAAACATGATTTTTGAAAAAGTTTAAATACAGTTATCTAATTTTGGAATCCAACTCTTTATTTATAATATCAAACAACCTAACGAAAATTCAACTTAATATTTTTATAAAAAAATGAGGATCATAGGACACATGTATGGTTTATTAGTCAACTATCCATATATCGTTGCTGTCCTTCCAAACCTCAGATGTCCAAATTTGCTGTTTTTCAGGTAATGAAGAAAACACTTTCTAAGTGATTAAATACTGTGTCGTCAAAGTTGACTAGCACTTTTTAATACTTTTTATTGGTTAGGTATTTGCGAAACTCAGCGACAAGCATGAAAGGGTGACAAAGAATAATAATGGAACAATCGTGGAATATGAGGTTTCTTATGGAGGGGATCATGAGAATGTCACTATCATTTCATCATCTCACGTTTTCTCAGAATATTATTATATAGAATATTTGCATAATACTTTATGTTTGTTCATTGTTCGTCAGAGCTCCTGAATATGTTTCAATCTCCTGTAGGTTTCTGTACAAAAACCTCTTGCTGTTCTTCAGTAAGAATCCCTCGCTGGAGGAGAAGTCGGTTTTCCAGCAGGATCAAACCACCAAACTCCTAAGCTTCAAAAATCATCTGACTTTACATCTGTACCTGAGTCAGCTGCCCAAAGGAGCTGCGCAGATCCCCTCTCAACTGTACTTATGCACACGCACACGGGCCATTCACATGTCTGTAACTATTAAACATACAGTAATAACGATGACTTATTAACCTGAGATGCTGAATTTAAATCACGCTTCTTTGGGTACCAGCACACCCATGACCTCACTGCAATACCCAGACATAATGCATCATGTCAATGGTTCAAACCAAACCTAGATTTCCAATTGTACAAAATATGAATTTCATTGCTGTTTCTTAATAGATTGAAGCGAACAGATGATCGCTGTTTTTGTTGTCTAGGCGTCTGAATCCGCTGTCGATCTCTGCGTGGGAGGTGAACAATCAGATCGGGCTTCATGTAGTGGTGGAAGGGAAGGTCTTCTCCAAGTTCTCCAGCTCGTATGAGCAGATGGGCTCTCATGTGGTCAGCATGTCTGCAACCGATAAGATCACACAGTGGCTGGTGCTGGGCTTCCAGGGGGCGCTACTGAGTCATTTCATTGAGCCTGTCTACATCAACAGCGTATTCGTTGGTAAATTTATACAGATCTAGTGGAGACATATCGTGATTCTAGCACAAAGTTTGAATGTGCTCTTACCATTTCTTAAAATTATATGAACTTTTATTTATTTATTGTTTATTAGTAGTCAAACATAGAACATTTGTAACTTTGTGCCGTAATAACTTTTTTCTAAGGATTCGTCGTTTTTTTTTTTTTTTTGAATTTTGGGTTGAAAATTCTTCCTAGTAATGTTGAATAATTTTTCAGTTACAGATCTGTCCAGTTTTTATTTAGTTGCATTTGAATGTTCAGATCAACTCTTGTATGTACAACAAAACTCTTTTTGAAAACGCCATTTTTTTTCTCCAAAATATCGTGATACCAATGTATTGTAAACCCACCCCTAATGTTTATTGCGTACAGTGTTGGGTACGTTACTCTGAAAAAGTAACTTATTACAAGTTACTAGATACATATTCAGTTACAGTTACATATTACTGTACAAATGACTCTCTCCAAAAAGTATTAAGTCATTTATTACTGATTACTTTCTATATCCTACATCAACCTTGATTAGAATTGATTCAAGGATAGACATGAAACGGCTTATTTAATTCATGCAAAAAATTTATAAAATAACTACATAAATTATTATTTTTAACTGACCAAAGTATAGAAATGTGAGTAGAATTTTATAAGCACACATTTTAAAGTTAGATTTATAATATTGATGTCATTTCCACTATTGAATATATTACAAAGTATTTAGTTCAATTACATCAGAAATAACTGTAATAGAATTATATAAAAATAAAAGTAACCCATTACTTTACTTTTCAAGGGAAAAGTAATTAAACTACAGTAACTAATTACTTAAAACCTTGTTACACCCAACACTGAACTTCTTAGGTTTGTTGTACTAACAGCGCATATTTGTGTTGGTAAACACTTTGTTAAACATCTGTTGTCTGCTTAATGTGTTGAGGTGAGGGAGGCTGCAGTGATATACGCGGTTTGCAGATGGCAGTGAGTCAGCGCGTGGATGGCATCACCTCAACCCTTCCGTTGTATTACTGCGTCTACCGGCCGCTCATCAGCCTGGTGACTTCGGCCGTTCCTACAGACACACAACTTTCCCAGAAATCCCTCAGTTTTAACTGGAGCCACGGTGACCTTACGACTGAGGCAGTGGATGCTCTGGAGGGCAGGTCTACTGAAGAGTAAGTGTTATGTTCCATCTGTACGTGCTTCCATCCATGCATTCGTTCATGCGACAGCCACTTACAGCCATACCATCCTTCATCCATCCATCAACGCATTTTAGTTTGTCTTAAATAAAAAGTTAACCCAATTGTAATGGTCTTTTATGATTTATTTGGCTTCATCCCCGATCCATGTGACTTTTCTTCCTCAGTTGGACACATCATTTTATATGATGATTCAGTTTTGCATTTGTTCAAAATATTTGACTTCGACAGATTTTAATCACCCACTTGAGTCATTTGGATTTCTTTATGATGTATGTGTGTGCTTTTAAAGGGATAGTTCAGCCAAATTTGCCATTTATTAATTCACCCTCAGGCCATCCGAGATGTACGTGACATATTTTTTTGAGATGAACCATAAAGAAGATTGTTTGGTAAATCTGCAGCCCATTTCTGCTTCATATAATGGGAGTATATGGGGTCCGCCGTTCAAATACTTCCAAAAGCACGTCATTCCAGAAAGCGGCTCCTGGCAATATGTTTACGTTTCGCTCAATATTTTCATAAATTTGAACGTCATTTTTAATAATATTAGCCATACTGTACAGCCTAAACACTCCCTTTCTTCAGGTGGCGCTAAATGTACCAGACGCTGGTATGCCATCGGCCACCAAATACTTCAAGAAGAAGATTGCGATTGTGTGCAGAGGTTGCACATCATGGCTAATAGTATTAAAATGATGTTCAGTTTTATGAAAATATCAAACGATTCACTTTATGAAACGTTGCCAGGAGCCGCTTTTTGGAATGATGTGCTTTAGGAACTCTTAGACAGGTGGACCCCATAGACTCCCATTATATAAAGCAGAAATGGGCTGAGCATTTACACAATCTTCTTTATGGTTCTACTCTAGAAAAAATGTCACGTACATCTCGGATGGCCTGAGGTTGAGTAAATAAATGGCAAATTGGAGTTGTCCATGAGGAAAACTAAATGGAGAAAATGTTATTATTTAAGTAAACGATTCCTCTTGTATGTTTTTTTTTTTTTACCAGTTCTCCGTTTAAAAGCAGTCCAGCGTTGGCCAGCCGGCTTTGTAAAGCAGCTATGTTGAGTCGATTTAATTTAGTGGCTAAAGAAGCCCAGAGAGAGGAGCTGCTCGCCGCCGTCACATACAGAGAAGCCAAGGTACCGCAGACATGCTTTACTGTCTCGCTAACCTCATAAATACCTGACATCACGTCTGCAATTAAGAATGATTTAATATTGATGGATAATCTCATTGTTTATGGAACATCCAGATGATGGCGAAGCCGTACCAGGAAGCAAAAAGCGTCCTGAAATCTTACCTGGCGAGGAAGGGATACGGCCAGTGGGTTGAGAAGCCGCCGATCAGCGATCATTTCTCGATGTGAGACATGCTGTGACGTTTCAAATGCAATATGTAGTCATTTATTTGTTTAAATTGTTTGGTGTGTTGATCTTGCTCGTTTTGCTTGTTTGTTTTGTTTTATCAACGGCATAAAAAGATGGCACTTTTAGACAATAGAGATGCAAGTTTGTCTACCCCCGAGTAATGTGTCGATGAGAAAAAGAATGAAAAAAACAGACTAAATAGACCACAACGTTACATGAGAACAAGGGGGTGAAGTTCTGTTTATTCATCAAAGCAAATGAAAATAAATAAAAATGTTCCTTTTCCCTCATTTGGTCATCGTTTTAGCGTGTGTCTGTATATATGTTGTTTTGTGTGTGTGGCAAACATTTACGTTCATGCTGTTGCGTCAAACTGTAATACCGCATCTGTATGGCTTTCTTCAGAACACAAAAGAATATTATATTTTGAAGAACGCTGATAATCACACAACACGGAACCTCATTGACTTCCCTCATATGAACGCAAAACCACTGAGACATTTCTCAAAATATCTTCATTTGTGTTTCACTGAAGAAAGACTTGCATGCAGGTCTACAACCACATGAGGATGAGTAAATTTGGGTTTACAGGTGAACTATGGCTTGTCCAGTCGAGACCGAAGCCATGAAGAAGGTTGTAATGTAGTGTAGTGTAGTATGTTTGGAGAGGTAAACATCACGCTTCAACACAGGAAACCTCAGAGGCTTCCTGTTAAAGCTTTCACTGCATCCAGTGTCTTTTTGATAGTGGTGCTCGTGTGAGGATCGGCCTTTCATTGAATTGTGATTACTGTCCCGATGCGGAGAAGCCTGCAAATAAACACTGGGACTTCGTACCCCGTATGTATGTCTTAAAATCTTCACGGAAGCGTTTTGTGCTTTTGTGTGTGATGTTTTTGTGTGGTAGACGTGGAGGTTCAATGTGATGTGCATGTAGGAAAGATGTGCACGCTTTATACGTTTCTTAGAGGTGTGCTGTTGTTGGGTGGCGGTTTAATGTCATTGCAATTGAATAGAAATGCATGCAATGAATTGAATTAACCCTCAAATTGCAGCGCGAGTGCATTAGCACTGCAACATGTTGTGGGTTTGATTTCAATAAACGCACATTTTGATCAAATGCAAACGTGAGGTCCCTTCATATAAACCAAATACATATAAATGTCAAATTTGACTATTTATGTTCATATTAAGGTGTAAATAAAGACATGAAGTCGAAAGGTTGCTGATCATAAGATGCGTGCAGCTCTGGGGTCAAAGGTTAAAGGTGGAATGTCAAATGCAACTTGCATGCTGCTATCATTGCTCACGGGCACGCTCTTGAGATTTACAGAGTTTTTGAGAGAATCAAGTGAAAACGACATGTGATGGAAATGAGAAAAATAACAAAACAGTTTTATTTGGGGTTGAATTGTTTCTGAAAAGCAGCTGCGATGTCATTTCAGTTTACAAAAGTCTTCTGTACATTCAAAGACTCGCATACCTGACATTACAGGATGTGGTTTCAAGCGTTTCATACGACCGATGCATCACCTGTCCTTGATACTGATCTGTGATCAGTGATGATGTGATGAACCGAGCTGCCACGTCCCACATCATGACGAGATCCCAGACGGAATGAAGCCAACCAATGACTTTTATTGAGGAACTTTAGTAAATAATATAATATAAATTATATTTTCTAGTTTTGATTTCCCATAGAACCGTACCATGACACGCCTCCACACACACCTCCCGATCCATAAACAGTTCCCATTCTGGAAGAATCGTGCGTTAAGTAAATGTATAATCGTTGTAAAAGTGTGACTCATATGTTTGACATTAAAAGGGATAGTTCAGCCCCATCGTTTATTCTCTAATGTTTGTCCCCTTCACAAAAGAAGATATTTTGAGAAATGTCTTGGGGGTTCTGTGTTCATACAATAGAAGTCAATGGGGTTCAGCGTTGCTTGATTACCAGCGCTCTTCAAAATATCTTCTTTTGTGTTCCACAGTTTGACAAAACGTAAACTCTGAAAGAACTGTTTTTTGGGGGGGATGAACCGTCACGTTCAGTGCACTTAAATCGTTTCCTTCAAAGATAGACAGCATTGCTGTTGGAGAGCTATTCTTCTTCATGACAAGTGCCCACGTATTGAATGACTAATGTAGGACATGATCTCATAATGTATCCCTGGAAGGAAAAGTGTGTGTGACTACAACAACGTCAGATGAACTGAATTGTAAAGCATTGTAAGATCATTTTCTTCTCTGAACGGCATTTAATAGACTGTAAGTCTGAGCGTCCGTGTGCGGTTTAGGTGGGCAAAGGTGATGGGCGATTGACTTAATATTAGTAAGAGTGGAATCGGGGTGGATCTATTTTCACATCCTCTGTCATAGAAAGTTTGATCGGGGACTTTCCCAACACGTCCACGCTCACGATGTCCACCTGAACTAAACTATGCGTTGGACGGCCTGAAAGGTCAAACTTTCAAATTCAGCCGTCCCTAAGATGGCATGTGAGTCAGGGGGTCATAAAGTCAGCGGCCCGGTTCACATCCACACTGCCGCAAAAATGACCTTGGAGTGTTTAAACCCACACAGGAGTGATTGACAAATAAAAATCAAGGCATCTGTAGGTTTTATAAATAAGTTCACTTTTATTTGACTGAAAATACACATGTCAGGCGTCCAAATAAATAACCAATAACATAAATAAATATTCTCATAAATACATAAATATGCAGCAAAGCTTGAGTATCAAAACATTCTAGTGCTTTTTTCTTTATAAATAAACATGAGAACTGGCAGCGGATCTGTCTTCACAGAAGTTACATTCGTTGGGTTTAAAAAAAAAAAAGCGTTTCTAGCAGTGCAATGTCGAAGCACGTGAGTAGTCTGTGCTGAGTTTCATCGGAAGGTTCTGTAGACGTAAACCCCGGGCACACAAACATCACAGTGTCAGGTTATTCGGTCCAAGGTTTCATACAAGGTTGCTCACGCCTAGCGTCTGCTTTTCAACGGGAGAGCATTTATTTGTTGCATGAGAGATATCATGTTGAACAAGAATTCCTTGAAGGGCTTTTGGGGAGAGACCTCGCAGATGTAATTGGAGCAGGAGGGCTCAGCCTATAAAATGAGAGCAAATCAAAAAGACTTGTGAGAACAGAGCACTTCACACATTATTCAGGTCATGAAATAGTTGAGTTGGTGCCGAACAAATATAACTTACTTTGCTTATTTCTTCCAGTGTCGTCATGAGATCATCCGCAGCTTGCTGTGCACCACATTCTTCAACAGATACGCTTAATTCTTTGACATAGCAATCCAGAGCAGATAACACGCAGGTCTCCTAAGAGTCAGAAACAGAAAAGGTTTAGATCCGAAGGAGGCTGTTGAGGACGATGTAGACACTAAACCTTCAGTCGTGTGTGTGTGTGTGTGTGTGAGCTATCTATGCTGGCTTGAGGTTTGGCTTTGGCGTAGTAAACCTCCTTCCTGTTCCTCTGATCTCTTATCTCTCACAAACGGACGTGTTAGATGCTCAAAAACCGAGAAGCAAAGATCTCATACATTTTTCTCACCTTTACATTGACGGGAGAGTAGAATGTGCTTTCTGTCTCTTTAAACTGTGATGAAAAAAAAACACAAGGTTCAGTACATTATTAAAACATCGGTGTTTGATATGTCGATACAGCAGATGGCCAATATTGTCGTGTGGTTTCATGATCAGATACTTACGCATGTGTCATCTGCAATAGTTTCGTTGAACTCGTTAATCATGGTAAAGAGGTAGTGGGGTATCTTGGTCACGGGTTGAGCGGTCAGACAGCAGAGTAGAGTCAGTGTCACGGCACAGATCCAGGGTAGAGATGACATGATATCGATGGATGTCCTTTGAGATGTTCACCTGATGCTGGTTATCACGAGTACAAGTGACATGAATGCACCTCAAGTCTGTATTTATAATCACAGCTCAAGGTTTGGAAAATGAATGGGTGGGCATATGCAATGAAGTGCTGGAGTTTTTTTTTCCCTTTTGATGACTGTTGGGAGTTTTCATGTTGCCCTTTTCTCCTCGAGCTAGCCCCCACCCCCCTCTCCTTCCACCCTACACCTCAATATGTGTGTGTGTGTGTTTCTGTGTACATTGAGGTTGTACACAGATGTTGTTTTCGCTGGTAAATGTGGACAGTAATACTTAGTTAATAACGTGAAAAAACCTGTGGTGAGATATTTGCCTTTACATCATGGCTGATCATGACTTGTTTGGGTATCATTTGGTTGTCTAGATTTCTTCTAGTCTGTTCTTACATGATTACTTTGTATGAAATCAAAATAAAATAAAGGTAAATGTGTCAATAAAGGTATTAAACGATGATGTTATAGATGAACATGTTTGACTGTGAATAACCTTTATATTTGCCGAATCGCTCGGTTTTACAAAATATTTATTTGACTGTGAAAAGGTCCGAAAGTGATTGACTTGTTGGCTCTTCGCTGAACTTCTTTGCGTTGCTGGAATGTTGGAAACATGTTTTACTGATTCATATACGAAGACGGCAACAGGACTGTTCTAGGAAGAAAGAACGATTTAGTTTGCAATTTACTAAATTTCCCTGAATCTTAAAGGGATAGTTTGCAGAAAAATGAAAATTCCGTCGTCATGTTCTCGCCCTCAATCTTGTTTCAATTTCGTTTTTCAGCTGTAGACAAAGAAAGATAGTTGGAAGAATGTTTGTTATCAAACAGTTTTGTGGCTCCATTGACTACCATAGTAAGTAAGAGTTACTACTATGTTAGTCAATGCTACAGTCGGCCTTACTGTGCTTTATGCTTTCCCACATTCTTTAAAGGCAAAGTTTTTGATTTACAGCGGCCACTAGTGTTGTATTATAGACTTACAACCAATCACTCAGTCCAAACAAGACGGTGGCCACTGCAGTACAAAAAGATGTCGTTCTTATGTTGACGCGGGCATTAGAAAGAGTGTAGAAAGAGCGATGTCTTATTTATTACATAAAATAAAATGTCTGAGGATTTTAAGTATTGAAAGAAGGATAAAAGTCAGGCAGGAGCAAGGACCTGCGTTAATATAATAAAGTCTTTCCAGCAGAGACGCGTTAGGACCTGTACTGAGACTTTTAGCAGAGATACTCGTAGATATCTATGGAGATAGTTTCCAGCAGAGAGTCGTTGGAGAGAAAGATCGTCTTAAAATCACCCCCGATGAGGTCGTTTTTATCCAAATAAATATGTTAGTTACATTGAGAACCCATAACGGTTCATTACGTAAGGTCTTTATACACCTCTGAAGAAATAGTTTTGTATATTATATTGCATTTCTGTCAAAAGATCCTCCCAAAAACCCCGTATTGTTCCTTTAAAATATCAGAAGTGATACTGGTTTGTAAAAGGTGAGTAATTTTTTTTTTTAATTTTTTGGGTGATCTTTCAATGCAGGGCTTTTTCAAACAAAACACGTTTAATATTCACAACTATTCATTGAAGCAAAAGCTGTTCTGCAAGAAATTGTGAATAATCCGAAGCAAAAAAGCAAAGTTCTAGGTTGGTTTGTGGGTAAGCATACACACAAAGACGTAGAATGGAGAAATGGTGAAAGATGGTTTTGATCTGTAACAGAATGTTGGTGAATATCGGTGTTACATAGTGTGTGTTTTAGTGACATGAGTGTTGTTATACACATCTGTTAGCAAGTGTTTTCACTGTCAATTGAGGCTTTCCTCTCTTGACTCGACTGTGGTGGAGAAAGTGTTAACCTCCGTTCAATCACAGTCTCCACGGTTTTTAACCATTCAAAATATTTATCATTCAAACAATGTCATGATCACATTTTGTGTGCTCTGCTTGCGCATGTAATGCGTCATAATCTTCTTTCGGTTAAATTTTTATAGGACCTACTAATCCTGCTGATCTCTGAAGATAGGCCGTTAAACGCCACCCGCGCACCATTTCTGGAAACTCCTCCATGTATTTCTATGGGATGCTCCGTGATCCTCAGATTGCTTGAGAATATTTTCCCTTATATCTTGAGAGGAGATTAGTTGAATATTATTAACAGATCTTGTTTTCATTCCGCCACTCAGAATTGAATTGAGAATCGATCCAGAGTAAAATCAAGGAGGTTTGGTTTCATTTATTCTTATTCATTTTTTTACTCTTTCATCATTGATTCACCCACAAAATACGTCATTTTGAAGAACGTTGATAACCCAGCAACACAGATCCTGATTGCCTTCCGTAGTATGAACACAAACCATTCAGAATATCCTTTTGGTTATTTGAAACTCCGTTAGCCAATCGCAGATCAAAGAGAGCTACACAATTGAATCAGTTCTCTTTTGCTCGAGGCATGTGAATAAACCCAACCTGAGATACTCGTTCTAACATCATCTTTACCAAGCAATATACCAACATCTAATCCCCGTCATTATCTTATTTTAACACACTCTAAAAACACATTTTGTGTGTTTGAGTTGAGGACAACACATATATTTCGTGGGACAACGCATTTTCTCTCAGAAATCAACACAGTGTGTATTGAAAGTAACACACAACTTGTTAAGAAATAACACTAAATGTGTAGAAATTAGGTTCAAACAAAACTAAATTTAGCATAACTCTTGATTTGACCTGGCGGGAGGTGAGGGACTGTGCTTAGTAAAAGTGAGAGAGAAGGACAGGGAAAAGCCCTCTGCTGAGTTTTGGATGATGGTGGTGTTGCTCATCTTATGGTGCTGTTGTCATGGAAACCCATCGCTCAGCACCTCAGGGTTCCCTGTGAGTGTTTGATGCAGATTTTAATCTCTCGCAATCTTTACATATACGTCAGAATCCCACTGACTGTTCCGTTTCAAAAGAAATAAGTGGAAAAATGGGTGCTAGATGGATTATTTCCCCTCTAAAGTTTGACCACATGAAAGACAAAAAGTAAAATCGATGTGTTAATTCTTATAAGGAGGTCAGCCGTACATCTGCTCACTCAAGTAAAAATATTCTTTTAGTTTTAATGTATGCGAATCACAGCCAATCCCGCTGATCTTCAAAGATGACGCTGAAAGAAAAAGTTTTATTACAAAATGTTGTGCAATGAGAATCTTACATGGATGCGTAGCTGGTCTAGCCACAGGTTTCTTACATATTTTTTAGTAGATATGCATCAAAAATTAAATATTCAGTGAATGAAACAGGCAGCCTTAATACATCTTTTTAGTTAATTTTTGAGAATGTAAAGATTATTTGTGAAGACATTTCACTCAAATTATCAAAATATCCCAAAAATAGGACTTATTTTTCATAAACTATTCCCAGAAATTGGAGAGGAATTATATTAGATCTCACATAAAAAAAGAGTCGGACATCTGACAAATGTCTCAAATTTGTCAAGTCTACAATCTACATTCATTTAGACCTCCATACTCTTCATGTGTGTGAACAATTACACTCTCATTTGTGTATCTTTTGATTTCTCCTTCGAAACATTTGAGATTCTTCTATGCGTTCATGTCACCACAGAGATTTAAAGCTCAGGATGTGTTTATCCAAAGGGACCTTTGGTATATTTAAGCTATATAAGTTTTAGTAGTTTAGTAGTTCCCTGGAAATCAAACCCACAACCTTTTCTGCTGATTGCTCAACCAATTTACGTTTTATTGTAGATTTGTTTATATAATCTGACGTAATGGTGTTTTAAACATGTGTGTCATAACTAGGCTAACAGGATGTGATTTGACATGTTCTCATTGGATAAAACCTGAGTGAGGGTCTCAGGACTGCAGTGTTCAGACGTGATAGAAAGAAACTGGGTTGTGGTCTGAAAACTCCTTTTTGTGATTATTTGTGTGAGATTGATTATCAAACCCACATACTTGCGTCATGTTGAACTACATGAACTATGGAAAGATGGCACGGTCAGAACAAGAAAGGGAAATTGTGGTTTTCACAAATGTTTGAGTCATAATCATGAATCGTGCGGTAATTTAATAGTTATAGGAATTTGTGGGACACTCATGTATGGTCAGTCCTCAGTTGGGACATATTGTGGTGATGAGTAACCTAACAGTCAAAACTTCACACAAGGATATGTATATAAAGAGATCAGAAATGAGTGTCATCATTTATTCACACTTATGTCATTCCAAACTTTTTTCCTCTGCAGAACACAAAAGAAGATATTTTGAAGAACATTAATAAAACATTGACTAAACATCTTTTGTGTTCCACAAAAGAGTCATATAGGTTTCAATGACGTGAGGACGAATGAATGATGATAGAAGTTTTTTTTATAGAGGATACACTTAAAAATAAAGGTGCTTGGAAGGTTCTTAACAGCTATGCAATAGAACAGGAGTGTCCAAAGTCTAGCTTAGTTTAGCTTCAACCCTAATCAAACACACCTGAACAGCTAATCAAGGTCTCACAAAGCAGACTAGAATCTTTCAAACAGGAGCCAAGTTGGAGCTAAACTCTGCAGGACTGTGGCCCTCCAGGACCAACATTGGTCACCCCTGCCATAGAAGAACCATTTTTGCTTCCACAAAGAACCATTCAGTCAAAGGTTCTTTAAAGGACCATCTCCTTTTTACTTTTTAATAATCTGAAGAATTAATTTTTTCGTCACAAAGAACGTTTTTGGAAACAGAATGATTCTTCATATTATTTTCAGATGACCTTCAACTTTTTGGTGACTTGGGTAATCTTTCCCTACTCCTACTATTTTATTTTAGCTCAGGTTTCAACACCGTTTGTCACAAGCTGTTACTCAACAGAGATTGAGATTGGCATCTCAGGAGTAACGTCATCTTGGTTCCACTCCTATTTGGCGGACGATCAAAACTACATTTCCATGCATAAATATAAATCTCCCATGGTCTTACTCAAACAGAGTGTTCCACAGGGCTCAGTTCTTGGGCCGTTACTATTTATTATTTACATTATGTCAAATTATCCACCGCCATGGTTTTCAGTAGCACTGCTAAACGGACGATATTCAAATTTATACCTCCCGCCGACCTGACCTCCTGTTTCAGGAGTCTTTTTCTTTTTCAATTTTGTTGTCATGCATTTATGAGCTAAAAGCTTGGATAACTCAAATTTTCTTGACTAAAAGAGAAGTCTTACTTGTTGGTATACTCTTAAGTGGGAATCAGTGATGGGTCGCACATAAGCTCCGGGTCACGCCCTCACATGTCCTGACAGCATGTGAGCATGTTCTAGGCATGCAGAGAAGCTCTTTGGATGTGAGGATTTCAGAAGGGCTTCTGCGGTTCTCTGTGACCTTGATATTGTCATCTCTGTACTCCAGTACTGAATCAGTATCTGACCAGATGCAGAAGAATGGCTGTCCACCTGAATTCCCCCAGCTGGAAATCACACACTGCTGTTGTTTAAAACTCACACACCTGCTGAGAAAGGCTTTCTGCAGCTGCCAGTTGTGGCTAACCACATTTCATGAGTTTGCATCAGGTCACGAATGTTTTTGTTTGTTTCTGTGTTTTTATTTTTCAGCGATAGAACCTGATAACATTTCAGGTGTTTCTTACCACAGAAAATTTTACCCGGCTGTGAACGCAAGGCACTCCGGATTCAAATGGTGTTGTGTAAGCATAAAACACGCCTCTGGGGAGTTTTTCAAAAATTTCAACCTTATGCATTGTTGTGATCTCTACAGCTTTGCAAAAATGTGCTGTTTTGCTGACTAATGTGGTGTATATGCTTTACCAAATTCAAGTTTGACCATGTCTCATGTTGTTGCAGATCTGTGCTGTAAGATTTTCTGAATGTGTGGATGAATCACAAGATTTGGACGCGGTTCACATAACAAAAATTAACTTTAATGGATCTGGCAGGTGCTGACATTTCGAACAGTGTATTTCAAATGAAGCTGTTGATATGTCTCTTATTGTTTTTTTAAGTAATAATTGTATTTTATTCACATGTTTACACAGATCAATAAGCACACCTGGATTCCTGAATGGACTCATGCATGTTTTCATCATGATTTGAAATTCTTCTGGATGTAAACTCATTCCTCTGATGGAAGACATTCCTGAAGTGGAGAAAAAAATGCTTTTAAAATTGTGAAATGTGTCATTTCCTCCTTGGCTGTATCCGAGATGACTCTCTTGAAATGCCGAGCTATGTATAACCCAGACATGTTTACAGGGCAGATCGGCCCCCTGTGTCAACAGCTACTGTAAGTCACCGGAGAAACTAACATCACATTTAATAAGGAGGCTATTAAATTGGCAAACCTGCCCCTCGATGTCATTTGTTCAGGCCCGGCTCCAGATATGAGATGAAAGGAGGGCAAAGTGATTTTCAAGGTGGGCGGAAATGGGGGGGGGAGTAACTTTTTATACGGAATAAATCTTGCCTCAAACTATTTACTATAATCAAACTATTTACAAAATAACTATTTAGCTTTTAGAATCATTCTCACGTCTAGTATTAATATTTTATAACATTTAGATTTTTATATACATATTTTTGTACATTTATTTTTAATTTGACAATTAAGTAACTTTAGATTTGATGAAAACATAAAAATAGCTATTCGTATCGCTGTAATATTCACCACATTAACTTTCTGCTCATTTTAGAGACGTCTGTCACAAACTCATCCATTTCCAGTGCCTGTGTTATTTCTTTTTAAGGAACTAAAAGTACACATTTTTTCCTCTCATGAAGCATTGTTTGGTGGAATGGTGTCAAAACTATCACCCGTTGGGTAATCTGCTAATATTTAATGTGAAGGGTGGAATAATATTCGTCTGTGATCTGGGGTTGGGAGTGGAAGGAACTGTGAATGTGGTCAGAGTTATGTGGTCAATAGGGCAAGAGAGGCGGTTAGGAGCTTCCTGACTGCCTGGTGGATGAAGCTCTCCTTAGTCTGGTCCTGACTTGGAGACCCTGCAGTCTCCTCCCTGATGGCAGCAGCCTGAAGAAATGATGTGTTGGGAAGGTGAGATCACCTGACATGCAGAGGGCTTTGCGGATGAGATGAGCTCCATAAATATTTGATTAGTGATTTGGTATAATTTTACTGAAAAGGTAAATCTATTTATATCACATGAGTAATAAAGGCTATTTTTAACACATTTTGCATAAATCAAAACACATCTCACAAATCCCTAATTGAATAAAGTATAGCTACTAACAATATTTTAGGGGATTCACTCTTGGTTGTCTCCCCCCCCCGAAACTCTGACATATTTAGTTAGTACATCATGTTTAAAAATGCATTAATCAGGAATCCTAATATTTTGTTGCTTTTTGCGTGACAAAATAAATGTTTTTGTCTACATCAGTCATCAAAATCATGTGGCTTGCATCATCATTTGATCATTAAAACATCATGAATATAATGTCTCGCGAGATGTTGCGAAAAGCTTTCCAGTGTATGTTACACTACTACTTTTTAAGGTTATATCTTTATTTATTCTATATTTGGCTAACATGTGTTTTTCATTTTTGATACAATACAAATAAAGTGCTCTAAAAATAAATCTGACTTGACTCTATGATTACATATAATTTCGTAGTAAAATGTATTGTTACATATTTTATTGGGGAAAACTCCAGAGTTATATATTTTGTAAAACTGCTTTTTATCTCATAATCAGAAAGACCACATTAATAAACGGTATATGTTTGCACTTGCTAAGTGTGTCCCATCGGGTTAGAAATACTTAATGCTCACTTGGGATCTTCACGCCTAGTAGAACACTTGGGCCAAAAACAGTATGTCATGAAAGCAGTCAATATTGTATGCAATATTAATTATGTAAAATGTCTGAATTCTAAAACAATATCACACCAGTGGATGATATTGAAAAGAAGTTCATCAGACTTAAATCAAGTTTTTCTTGTGGTTTTTACAGTTCGCTTAACACTTTCAAATACCACATTAATACAATTTACCACACAAAGATCACAGAGTTTGATGTCAAACACAAAGCTGCGTAAACAATCTGTAATTTTTAAAGCGCAGCCAAGTCTGTCTACATTTCTTTCCTTGTATGAAAAGAAAAAATTAATTTCTCTCTAAAGAAATCATTGAGGTTTGAGATGATGTCAAGAAGTCAATGATTGGATAGCTTGACATTCATTGGCTGAATGGATGTTTTCTTGCTGCTTTGATCAAGGTTTTATGATTTAAATTCACTGACACATCACTGGTTCATGTTACTTTATTAGTACCCACTACCCATAGATAAATTTGCTTTGCATTGGATAATCTGTCATGACACACTTTTTACGAACAACACTGACAGATCGCAGTTTAATAAATGTGATAAGAGTTATCCAAATTCCATTCCATTTTCTACCGCTTATCCGAACTACCTCGGGTCACGGGGAGCCTGCGCCTATCTCAGGAGTCATCGGGCATCAAGGCAGGATACACCCTGGATGGAGTGCCAACCCATCGCAGGGCAGTTATCCAAATTAAAATGAAAAAATAATGACTGACGATATGAATAGTGCTTTAGCCCTCTGTACATCTCATTTTGACAGGTATAGTGGGTGAGGCATTTATTTAAACAAAATAGAAATATTGTGGATTAATGGTCAATTGAGGAAGAGATGGGGGGGGGGGGGGGGTGATGGAGTGATTAAAACAAGAACAAATCTGCCTATGATGAGAAAATTCAACTTAAATTGATTCCCTTAAACTGGTGGTTGGAAATGAATTATTTTACAGTACAGATAATAATAGTGTTAATAGTGACTGTTTTCACAGTCGTGTGACCACTAGGGTCGGGGATTTTGCCCGAATGGACGCAGTTTTGACCTTTCTAAGGGGCGGCGCGTTGACGCACCTGCAGCAGCGAGTGACGTAAATACGCAGCTGTTCGCAATACATTGAGGTGCGTTGGGTTTTTTATTCAGTTTGGTCACACATCTGTGTGGATTTGAGGGTTGACATTGTTTAAAACCTGAAAACAACCTGTGTACTAAAGTGACTTCACCTGTTGTGTTTGGGGGCATACCGTTAGATAGGTCGTTCAATGACTGTGATCATGATGTGCGGATCGATGCTGTGCTTGTTGTTGAAATGGTATGTTTTAAAATGACATATTTTGCTTTCATCTAAAGCTCACCACGTGTTTTATATGATCAAATGTGGTGTTATGATACAATAAAATCAGAAGTTAAAATCAATTTCTAGTTCTGGAATATAAACCCTATTGTGGCTGGATTTACACCCGTATTGCCTTCTCTCGTCAGCAGAGGGCGCTCGTGCTTCACTTTTCTGTACCAGACGACCTGCGGTCACATATGTTGAGTGTTCTTCACTATAAAGACAAGGGATTATTAGATGTGTTAATCACCCTGCTATAAAAATAGAATGGAATAAAAATGACAATGTTTAGAAATTCTAATGGTTTCCATTTGCTACAACTGTCATTATGAATCATCAGCTGTTTACGTTTAACACCATTCAAAATTCCTTAAAGTAGTGTTTTTGGGGTTTTCTTCAAGTAACATTAAATGGTTTTGTGTTGGTTTCCAACCTTTAACCTCCCACTACCTAATTTTCCATTTTCCATTGGATTATAATAATACAATTCTTATTATTCCTATTAAATTAATGAACATTTTTGTAATTTCTATGAAAATGTCTGTTGTTTTTCCAGGGCATGGGTATTTTCATTGTAATGAAATTTATATAGGTATGGTACTTTTACATGTCTATGTTTTTTTCAGACATGTACATTATTCCTTTAGCACACTCTTTCATCCATAGCAATTTACACATGAGTGTTTACTAATACTAGAAATATGTTTACAAGTAGACAGTCTTTTTTTATTTTTGGCAATGTTAAATGGGGTAAATTTAGTAAAGTTAAGCATTAGTGTTAGGAAGAGGTGTGTCTTCTGTTTTTAAAGTTTTATTTAGCTGGCAGGCTAAATTTGGAGTGTTTGATGCTTTGGATGCCTTTACCATTTTTTTTAAAGCACTAAGTAAATGACAATAGTTCTCATGTTTTGTCAATGACAACTGATGCTGGTGGAAAACAATTGACCCTTCAACTGTTGCTGTGATACGCAGATACCACTTGTGTGCATGAGCATAAGATGCACACTGACTTGTGTTATTAGTTAAAAATACACTTTGTGATGTTAAATTGTAAAATGCATACTGTAAGCTTTTCTATTTATTTGATCAATTAAGGTGTTTTATTTACATTTGTAATGCAACATCGTAAACTATTTTAAATACTGTATACATCATAATGTAATGTGGCCAGTAGATTACAGGTTTATACTATGACAGAGGGATTATGTTATTTTGGAATCATGTAACGTAACCTAAATATAAACATTTTCTTTAAACAAACATATCTCAAACATGGAAAAAAAGGACATGTAGAATTTACTTAAAAAAATCCTTGTAACAATTTGTAAGAATATTTTTAAGGAAAATGTGCTGCTATAATTCATGTACAATTAACTAATAAAAATATAGTAAATTCTACTCATTAAATATATTTAGTATTTTTTAAAATATTAAGTTAGTATTACTTGTATAAAAACGTGTCTAAATCAAACTTCAAGGTTCACTTACTTTCGTATTGAAATATACTATTTTCAAACAGTCAAATCTGTAGAATTATAGGGTTTTATTGCACAACGCAAAACAAAATATTTTTACTGAACAACACTTAAAATGACAGTTAATCTGGAAAATAAATCTGACTAATGCAGTCAGATGCAAAACATGCTGGGAACTACAGATCAACTACCACGGTATTTATATATTCTCAACACAAAATAAACAAGTAAACTTAATTTGACCAATTTAAATGGGTTTAACATATAAACAGTTAGTTGGATTTACTTAATAATTTGTTCAATTAAAATTCCTCAAGCTAAATAATTAAAATCTTAACAACCAAAATTAGTAGATTTTATTCCCAAAATGTTTACATTATTTGAACAATTTTTTGTTAAAAACAAGAACATCATTCTATTACAGTTAGTAGATTTAATAATTTATTTTCATAAAATCTGCTATTGTTTTTTCAGTGATTAATTCTGTAGTGAACTAAAACATAACTGCCAGTCAAAAACTGAATGCGGTCTGATTAATACATAATGAGTCATGTTTTTTAGACGAACACACGTGGATAATCCTCTCATGAAGTTAGTTAAATATGAGTGTGTATGTAATGTAGGCAACTTTGAAAAAGCTCATATATGAACCTAAATCAATTTTTATATTTCTGCTATTGCTTAATTTTTAATTGGCTTACTAATTGTATATACTAATACTATATTAATGAGTAAAGATGTCATAATAGGCCTACAGAATGAGTAGATTTTGAGATGCACAGACATAGCCATGATGTAAATATGAAGAATTTTTTTATTATCAAATAAATATCATCCAAAAAACAATACATACATCTCATTGTGAGATATCAGGTTTAGATACACATAGATCTATAAAATGGTTTTCCAGACGGAGGTTAAGGTTAAACGTGTTTTGAGAATGCATGATGCTGTTAAAGATCTTATCTTTTAAAGAGCACTTGTGTTTTTTTGCATCGGGCCTCATGTTGGGCAGGGAAACCACCGTACAGTTTCTTTCCAGGAATGGTTTTAAGACATGGGTTGTGTTATCTCGACGCAAGGTGGTGCTACAGACTTTTCATTCAAATCAACAAGATCTAAACATTTGCTTCCCTGTTCCCAAAAACAACAATCCAAGAACAGATCTCCTGGTGGAAATAATCACGAAAATGTTCAATAAATAAGTAATAAATAGGGTAGCAGGGTCTCGGAGCAGCGGTGCAGTTTGGAGACTCTGCTGTGGTAGTGTCATGTACACTTTCTCACTGTACTCATCTCTATTGCAGTCTGACGAAGATCTAGAAAAAGAAGAAAGTGTGCCGTTCGTTATCTCATTGCAGAACATATTCCAGGTAAAACACCACACGGATGATCACAGTGAATCTCAAGAAAACCCCAAATCAAAGCAAATTAAAATTGATTTAATACACTGAGTGTTTGTCATTGTAACATGCTTTATTGGACAAACCAAACCAAATGTTCAAGTGTTAATAGTTATTAAAGGAAGCTTTACTGTCCTCAAGAATATTCTTATTTCTTTCTTTTGATTTGGGGTGAAGGATTTTCTTAGGAAGATTATAAAGACTGGCATTGTTGCAGATTTAGTTTTTCTACTAACCTTTTGCAGAAGAGTTTGAAAGTTCTCTAAATAGGTGACTCCTTCAACCATCGGGTACATGTTACAGGGTTTGCACTGGGCTTTCTGAAACACACAAATACACATAGACGTTAGAAAACTGTGTTGGGATATTTCATTCTTACGTAGACATTTCTGAATGTGCAGTTATTTTTGCTTCAGCTTTGTTTCTCACCTCTGTCTCGTTGCTGCAGCTGGACACTTTATTGAGCTGTAAAAGAAAGCAATGAACACATGAGTGAAAAGACCTTTGGTGTGATGTTGATATAAACAAATGTGATTTAAATACATGCAATACAGACATAGACATAATTCACTTACAATAGTTTTGGTTTTGAGAAGGTCTCTGTGAATCACTTTCTGTGCCATTTTGTTATTGACGGGAAGGTAAATCACTTTGGATGCGAAGCATTTGAGAGCCGATGCAATGCAACAATCCTGTTCAGAAAAAACAAACAAAAACAAAATTTTTAACACATTTATACTTTTATCTTTAATAGTTTTATAGTCAGATGAGGGATGATATATCTGTGCTCCGAGTACTCAAGTGTTCTCTGGAACTACTGTGAAAGCTCTCTCTCTCTCTCTCTCTCTCGCTCTCTCTCTTTCTCTTTCTCTCTCGCTCTCTCTTTCTCTCTCTCTCTCTTTCAATTTCTTTCTCTCTCTCTTTCAATTTCTTTCTCTCTCTCTCTCTCTCTCTCTCTCTCTCTATATATATATATATATATATATATATATATCTCTTTCAATTTCAATTTATGTGGGGAGCTGGCTTGCGTACAAATAGTTCATGTATACAAACGAAAAGAAAGATAATGATAGTAATAAAATAAAATAAAAACTGTGATATATGTAGTGCAATTTAACATGGTTTATAATATATGACAATGTATAAAAAGTCCTTTTTAAACAAGGATAGCAGAAGTAGCAGAATATAGGAATATACGGTAATAAAAAGTTATGTCTCTCTCTCTCTCTTTGTGTGTCAGTACTGGTTGCAGAAATCTATGCATCTCAACAACAGTAAATTTCCCTTCTGCTTTTAACGCTTTTACAGAAACTGAGGAAACCCAAATTGTTTTCAAAACTTCTGCTTTACAATAATACACAGCAAAAAGGTTTCATTTAAATATTTGAACTCAAAATTTTCTTTTGTTAAATAGATCAAAACTGAATTGGAATCATAAATGAAAATAATTCAAACGTAAAAACAAAGTTGTGTGTATGATTCTACAGCTAAACTCTCAAACATCTCTGACTCTCAGAGTGACTGTTGTCATATTACTCATCAGATTTCACATAAAGAAAGCGCCTTTTCCTGACTTGATGCTTTCTCGCCGTGCAACATTACTTGAATTTGTTCTAAAACCAGAATTTACAAAAATAGAGAGAGGGTGTTTGTCAGAAAAACTATGACAGAGATTCTGCGATAAGGAGATTTGTGTTTCTGTCTGCCTCGAGTTCATTGAAAAGTGGATCGTTTGAACGAAATCCACCCACATATTCTGTCCTGTAAATCTTGGATTAATAAATCTGTTGCACGTTGTACGAGTGAAACCAGGCCGTTAGAAAAGGTGGGCTGTATAAAAATGAGTTGAATCACGTTTACTGATTCACTGAGTCATGCACAAACCGCTGTCAAACAATAAACATAATGATGCGCCCGCATCAGACGTTCAGACTTTCGCGTTCACTGCATCTCGAGTTTTAAGTTTTTCTTACCTTCATGTCATTGACGGTGGGCGAGTTGATCATTATGTCAGTGACCTGGTTTAGACAAAAAAAGAAAAGTCAGTGTCGCTCACCACTAAAGACAGAATGTGCAGAACATCAGAAAGCGTCTTACCGTTCCTCTGCTATATTCCTTCTCCAACTTCTTGAGTTCTTTCATAGCTTTTCTGATGGTGAGGATGGTTGCAGACTCCTCGGCCGCCGCTACAACCAAGCACGTCACTGCCAACAGAACACACACAAACTTCATGTTTAACCTGGTAAAAGCAGCTCTGTGTTTTCTCTAATGCTTTGTCCTTCATACTGTCGACAGGTAGAGATTCACCTTTATATCCTTCAGGACCCAGGAAAACCGCTTTCTCGTGGAGATTGGAAAACTAGAGGGACGGACATAATGAGTTTTTCTTTTCCACTGGCCTCCGTCACTACTGTCAGTCGAGAGAGATGTAATCGAGAGCCCCGTGCGTGGGGGTGTACGGATGCAGCGTGTGTGTGTGTATGTGTTTCTGTTTGTGTGCACGCCTGTGTGTGTGTATGAACCTGACCCAGACTTTCTGCACACTTGGCAGGAAACTACAAAATGCTGTCAGTTCCTCTCTCATTCTGAATCAGCATTAGAGCCGTGTGTGAGAGAGACTTCATCAACTAAATGGATATGAAAAGGTGCTTTTCTTTGTGGCTTCCCACAAACCATATTGATTATAGACAAAAACAGGAAGTTTAATGTACTTTTTGTCTTTTGCGAGATAATAATAGCTCAGAGTAGTATCTCGGACTATTGGAAACGAAATATTCACACATCGTCTCAGATGCCGGACACAGAGACGTTGACATGGCAAAGTTGTAGAAAGCACAGGTGTTCCTCACGTTTAGCACACGGATGTGGGTGTTTGCGTGTTAATGCATTGGTGGCCGCAGTATCGTGACATTTTTTTAAAGACCCGATCTCAGAATAGGAAATGAGGTCATGCGTTTGGGCATGTGAAACAGATCCTCCTCCGGCCAATCAGAAGACTCGGTTCGTGCCGAACAGGAAATTGTGGGTAGCGGTTGTTGGATGTCGTATCCATAGTGTCACTGTGGCGGGGGAAGGCCCCAGTGACCCCCGGACCGGGGATGAAGTTGCGCTGGGGATTCCTCCAGTCTCGAAGTGACACTCTCTAAGATCATGGAAGACGAGTTGTGTTTTGGTGAAAACGAAATGATTCAGAAGTTTCCTATTTCAGTTATGTCAAGAGCTCGATGATTTCCCTTCACCTGGAAAACAAGTTGTATGTGCGTGTGGTTGGGGGGGTCTAAAGGTGAAATTGCATAAATTAAATTGGTCTTGTTCCAAATAATCGGAGTTGTGTCTGTGAGTGAGATAGAAAGAGAGAGATGGGCAGATTGATGATGTCTGTGGCTGATGATGTAAACCCCAACGTTTTGTGTCAGAGGTGTGAGAAGAGATATTAGGGCAGTGTGACAAGAATACAGCACCATTTTTGGTAGTTTGGGAGCCATGACATCAACGCTCAAGGAGAGGCGGATTTGTAAAGTCTATCCTCCACAGTTCACATGCTCTGCCAATGATTAAAGACCCAAAAATAAAAATTCTGTCATCATTTATTCATCCTCATTGACTCTTTCTTCAATGGAACACAAATGAAGATATTTTGAGAAATGTCTCAGTGGTTTTGTGTTCGTACAATGGACATCAATGTATTGTTTGGTTGTCAGCGTTCTTACAAATATCTTCTGTTGCAAATCTGCAGAAAGAAAGAAAGTCACACAGGTCTGAAATGACTTGAGGCTGAGTAAATGAAGACAGCACTTTCATGTTAGGATGAAGCAGTTCATGTTCTGAAGAAAAATGTTTGTCTTTGTAGTTTTTCATCCAAATGTATTTGTTTGTTCTGCCCTAATGATTTTTAATCCTTTATCCACCTGCCTCTGTTTCAGCCTGTTTGTCCAGATCCGGTCCTTTCTGAATGTGAGAGGAATAATGAAAACAATTCACATTTTTACATATTCAAGATGGCTCGGAGGATCTTTAGAACATTTGGAAATAACGCTTATTTGTTCTGTACATAGAATAGTCCGGATTCAAGAATTATAGTTTAAATATAATTTAAATAAATAAATAATAATATAAATTGCATGGTCCACATTCATCTCTTAACATAAACAGGGCTTTATTATCTTCATCTTTCCTTTTTTATTTGAAAATGAATAACATTTGTTTGGTTTAGTTATAAATCTCATCAGACAAACTAATCGTATCGGTTTAATCATACCGTTTTTTAACGAAAAAATGCAACAAAATATTTCCCCCTTTTTCCTACACTTTTACATGTTGTGATGACTAACCTCACAAAAGTCCCAAATCTCTTATTTGGTATCTGCATACAAAAATAATGCAGCGCTGCGGAAACTATAGTGTTAACTGAGTCTGAAATGGATGAATTGATTGTTTACCTTAAAAACCGACACTCAGTGTTTCCATTAAAGGAAGATTTGTCATATTTTAAGATTAACCGTTTAACCTCTGACACTCCCTTCAAATGACTCGACACTCCATTCAACGCTCAAATTTTTTTTTTACAATCTAGAAGCTTTACTTAAAAGGGGAAAGACCCTAACGGTGATCAAAGATCCCTTATAGCTCAGATACTTCTGGGTTTGAGTCAGTTTCTGTTGTCATATTTCCATTATAAGGTGAAACAAAGTAAAATTCATCACAGAATACTTATTTGCTGTGTTTCTGTTTAACAATAAAACTGAATCACCTCTTGTGATTATTAAATATCGAATAAAAAAATAATTTTATATTAATAAAATATATTTTCTTTCTATAGAAAATGAATAGAAGTGATGTGATTTGTCTCTAGATCAGTTTGTTTTCTGGAGGCGGGTTCTGCATGCGTTCTAATATTGTTGATCATGACTTAAAATGTCATTGTGTCACAAACACAAGCAGCTGATCACAAACAAATTGACTCACGCTGGAACTAGACAGACAGTTTTTACTGGACTGAGTCACATTATGGTTTACAGTTTTACAGGTGCCATATACTGTATATCTGATGAGACTGATGTAAGATTTTTTATATTCTGAAAAAATCCCATGTCTGGATCAAAATGAATTTATATTTAATTCTTATAGTAAATAACATGTTATTTAGAAGTGGTTTTTAATTAGATTTCCCTTCACATAAATACAATGTCTGCTCAAATTGATCTGATTTATGATCAGAGCTTTCAGTGTGAACATTTCTCATCTGAACCAGATCTTTATTTTTTAAACGTTTTGTTCTCTTATTATTTCACAGAATACATATTCAAAGTAACATCAATGACAAAGTCTTTATAGATTAGTGATCCCGCAATTTTTAATTTATTTATTTATTTATTATTATTACACAGAATAAGTATTCAAGGTAACATCAAAGACAAAGTCTTTATCTAATTTTATTTATTAGTGATCGAGCTTTGACCAAAACAATATTTATCTTCAATTTTTTGACACACACACACGTACACACACACGTAAATGAACGGCACAGTGCGTTTATTAAATAGATCCTTACATTCATTACATGTTGTATGTTTTTATGCGAAATGAAAAAGGTGTATTAAATTTGGTCTATTGTCTATTCTATTATGTCTAAATCATTTTTCATTGTAACAAATATATTTCATTTAAATGTCTGATTCTTACGTTTTCATACAGTAGTGGTCAAAAGTGAGTTTTTGGATTATGGAGGTCTTTGCTCTTTATTTAAATATACCATTAAAGAAGCGTTAGTTTGTATGCGTGAGTATAAACTTGGCAAAACATTTCACACAACACATGAGCAAAGAAGACAATTAAATATTACCAGATCAACCAATATTAGTACAGTAGTCAATGTTGGTTTTTATTTCCCTTATAGGCAAATATAAACTTGATTTTAAGGTGGGATTGAGTTCCATCTCAAAATGTCAAGGATTATGAGTGGCTTTCAAAACCTACGCACATTTCATACATAAATATGGTAGTTTACATAAATGACAAAATTATTCCCCAGCTAGAGTCATCCCAGCAGAACGGTTCCCTAAAAAAAAGAAATATGGGGGTTTGTAAATCCGTAGGTTTTGATATTTTAAGTAAACAACTAAATATAAATTGTTGCAAACATATATTTTTAAGAATTAAATAATGTATTACCTTGAGTAAACTTGACAAGGCTTTTCAGGGCCTTTTCTATATACGTTTTAAGTTACATTTACTTAAAAATTAGATGAACTGTAACAAAGACCAGGGCCTGTATTTATCAAGCTTCTGAGAATTA
This sequence comes from Triplophysa dalaica, assembly GCF_015846415.1. Classification (NCBI taxonomy): domain Eukaryota; kingdom Metazoa; phylum Chordata; class Actinopteri; order Cypriniformes; family Nemacheilidae; genus Triplophysa; species Triplophysa dalaica. The sequence continues at coordinate 1,616,504 of NC_079557.1, forward strand.
CTCATAAGATAACTGCTAAGAATTGGGTTAAGAATTAAGAGTAAAAAAATTCTTGCCTCAAAGCTGCGCTTAAAAGCTGGTTACAAGGCAGCTCCGTCGTAATTTAAGTGAAGTGTAGGTCTAGATCTTAAGTATCAGGCTTAGAGATGATTTAAGACACTTTGCTGTGCCACAAATGGGATTTTGGATGACGACATTGGCATGGACCAATCGCTGAATCGATTTCCTTATTGAAGAATATTCTCTGATATATTAACATTGAATGGTGAAATTCCTAAAAGGAGTTTATATTCAACACACGTATATGACAATAAAGACTTTTCAAGAGAATACATTATGATATAGACTTTGGAAATGAAAGATAAACACGTTTCCAACATTTCTTAATTACCCATTTTAAACCAGTGCTGAAATTTGTTTTATTTGCTTTAGTTGAGTACTTTCGCTTTAAATACAATGTTATTTTCGGTATAAATGTTTTCTTGTGTGTGAAATCACACATACCATTGAGAACAAAATACATCATAACGTGAACACGTAACAGTACTGATGACCCCTAAAGAGCATGCGCGCAGCATTAATGACTGTGTGGGATGTTTGTTTAATGTATTAATTTCAATTATTTAAAATGGTGGGTAGATGTTGTCTTCATTAACAAATGCCTTTTGCAAATTTATCCTTTAAAAAAGTGCCACCCGCAATTACGCCTTTGCAGGGGAATACCGAATAAATGTGTGTTTAATGTGTAATGATATGGTTCCATTGGCCAACCCCTCTGTCCACCACATGTCTCTGTCTTCTCAGTGCCATCACAAGTCCCCAGTGGCAACTTCTAAGCACTTGAAAGACCTCTTCAGCTGTCTTTATTAATTGGGAGAGTAAGAGTGATTTACCTTAAAGAAATTTGAATACTGGCTTTAATATTTAAGTTTGGAAGTTGGAGTAAATTTTGGGAATTCTCAGCACTTAAGACTAAAATGGCACTTTGAGAAACTTGATCAATATGGGCCCTGACTGGGCAGAGGATTTCTCAGCATGCATTGCATGACACTGAAAAAAATTATAATAATATCGCATTTCTGTGTGCTTTGATGCATTTTTTTCTTCTTAATGTGTAGTACACCGATTTTTTGACAAAGCCTATATAGAGTTTTGGGGACATTGATGGTTTTAAGAGGTTTCCTATTGTGCCAAAGAGAGCGTTTGCTAGGTTCAGAACACACGTATTATAAAATTGTTTTGAATGTTGCTTTGATGAAAGGCAATGTATTAGAAGCGCTAATGCTGTGATTAGCACACCTTTGTTTGGATTGTTCTGTATAAAAGACAATGTTTGGTGAACTTTTAGTGTATACATTTAAGCTGACGTTACTCAAGAATTAAATTTGAAAACATGAGATGTCTATAGCACATTCAATAATAAAATGACTTGGGGTTATTTCAAAATATAAAAAAAGTATGCAAATAATTGACTCAATTTTATTGGTTGCAGTAAATCGAATTGGAAACAAGATTTGTTTACAGTGTTGTTGTCTCTTTAGCACAGAAATAGGAAAATTTTAAATACACAGGGTCAATATACAGTCTGAAAAAAAGTACTTGAAAAATTGTTGTCGTGGGTGCTGTAGATCCAGGTGAAGAATATGTGCTGGTTAGATTTATGAAGGCAATTAAATGTAATGTATTTCTCACTTTTGTGTTTTATCTACATTCTAAACTGTAGTTCCCCTAAGATCCACCAATGGCACGTCTTCAAACAGAGCTCAACTGAAACGCAAATGAGGAAGCTGTTGAGAAGTAGGACAATGATGCTATTTGAGTATTATTTCTGAGTTTACTCGGCACGCGAGCTATATTGTTGAAGTTTTGTGGCTCAGTGTGCCCATTTTCTATACATTAGCATGCAGCGTGAAGGTTGTATTTGTGTGTAGATTGAGAGTTGAATATTCTGTTTTTCACTTTCTCTCTTACACACAGAACATCAGACTCGCAGACACAACAAACTCGAGCAAAATACTGATTCCAGCCCAGCTGAAGTCAACAGCTCGTTCAGACGACTGATATTGGGGACATGTGCGAAGACGCAGGTGAATCAGTTTTCCGGCTTATTCAGACTGAGAAAGAGGCAAGTCGATTTTGCGGATTTTACGGTAAGTGCACAGGAAGACTGGGCGATGTGGGCGGGGGACGGCCGGTCTGGCTATATGTAAGCTGGGAATTAATGTGCATTGTTTATGCTTTATTATGGAGTGCGTGGCTCCTTGTGTCCTACTTCTCAATCTGGAGAATTACAGCGCCATAATAAAGCTGAATTTAAATGACTCGATATTGATGGAATAGAATTTATATCAAATTTGTCATCTGGGTCAAATTCTTAAGGAATCTCTCTTACGGCTTAGAGATTTAGTTGAAATTGCAAGAAAATGAATATAAGATTCATGTCTTTAATAATGTTGTGTACCATTGTGTGGCAAAAGCGTGTACTTTATGAATTTTAAGAAGTCATGGAGTTACATTATATCTCCAAATATAATTTCAGCTGTTTCAAACTATTACCCTTAAATAACCTAACCTCTGCTTTCTTATTCTTATTATGTGCAAAAACCCCGTGACCCGAGGTAGTTCGGATAAGCGGTAGAAAATGGAATGGAATGGAATTATGTGCAAAAACAAAAGAATACATAATAAAAGCATGTTTTAATCATAGGAAATAAAAAATAGCGCAAAAATTATAATATAAGAAATAATAATTTATTTTTGTGTTAAAAGAAACTGTAGTAAAAATGTTGAAATGACTGGAGCAGCAGGAAAAAAATGCTTGTTGATGCAAAATGTCTAAAAAAAGATTGATGGTCTTTCACTTTTTTCGATTTGAGTATTTCAATACATCCAATATATCATCAGTTTTAATTTAAATAAATTAAAAGACATCATTTGCATTATCAATTTTACAGTATTAAGTGAGGTCCCTATAGATCAAAACCAGCTTAAACTTAACTACACTCTTAAAAATAAGGGTTCTTTGTGACGACATGGCCGATGCCACCATTTTTGTTTATTCAAAAAGCTTTTCAATTGAACAACTATTTCTTATCATTTGATAGATACAAACTTTATCCGCCACAAAAAAAACTAGGTTCTTATTCTTTAGAATATAATGGGATTTTCTGTTCGAGTTTGATGGTTTTGGAGACCTGCTAAACTGACCTGAACCATCTAAAACCAATAAAACATTCGAATGATTCAAAGAGTTTTAGTTTTTGCTGCTGTGTCATTTATGTGTTTGTTTGTAAAGACACCTGCACACGTCAACAGGAGAAGGAGGTGTTTCCCTCAGCAGGTAATTTCACTTCGAGAGTCTCGAACACTTCACTGAGAAAGTCACGCCCTTACTGTGTGTCAGGTACACCAGTATATAACATTAAATCTTCTTTTAAAACCTGAATGAGCTTCATAAACCAATCTAAGAAATACATAAATGAACACAGATGTGTAAAAGAGTCAGTCATGACTTAAGGAAATAAGCTCAAAAATTCATTCATATAGAATATCAACATGATCTCACAGAAATGCTGAGAATGTCTGACTGCAGTTATGACACAGATTGGCACAATCACATTAAATCTGTTTATTTCTACAAAAGTAAACAACAACAAAACAGTACATACCAGTGCAAGGTGTCAGAGTGGAGTGTTCGTGGTGCGAGACAGCGAGCCGTTTGGTGTCTGACTGAACACTAAAGGGGTCTATCACTTTATTAACACAATATTATCATTTCTGAAACCGTGACATTTCCCTGGCATTTAGGTGGTTAACAGATCGCCGCTTCTGAAAACAACTGAAGACACATGTTGTTATGGAAACGTAGAGATTTAGAGGAAACTAGATTCAAGTTTCTGTCCATAGGCCTGTATGTGGGAGTATTATTTATGACTTCAAAGTTAATTTTTCCATCCGAGCGGCACATACAGTACAGAGACGACATGGGACGTTTCTGAGAAAAGATGCACTTTTGGTTTTTACAAGTTATTTATTAGGTTAATTGTTCATTAAAGGAACGCAGTCTATAGAAATATACTGTGGTGGTACCATGGTAAAGTTACGGATCCGTTGGTTTACCAGCAAATTTTTGTTTTGTGGTGTATGAATAATGGAAGGTGGTTGAAAGTGGATTCCTTCCAGTGGTATCACGATCCCAAACCATCACAGTACTGTCCTGTGCTTTTATTATGTACTGTGCCATGGTATTTATATTTTCACCACAGCACATGCCTAGATCAAAAGAAACATGGTACTGCCGTTTTTCGTTTTGGTCCTTTGTAATTTGATGGTTGAAATATCGTCATAGTTTTGCTTATGATTTATCGTGAGTAATATAAGAGGAGATCAATCTTGCATCTTATACATTACACAAAGAAAACTAACTTTTCAGTAGCGAAAAGAGGCAGGGGGTCATCACAGGGGGTCGCGTTGGCGTTCATCGTTATCAAACCATCAGACATTTAGAGACGGAGGCAGCGATGAAATTTCGACATCTTGACGCACATCATTTCCTACTTTCCATTGAGAATTTTTCGGGTCTGAAACTTGTAAACAAACTTTCACCCCCTGCGAGCAGAACACCAACGCCTCTGCCGTTCGGAAAATAACAAATGACTGAAATCCTGTTTATTTCACAGGTGAGGTCTGCAGGTCGCACTTTTCGTTATTTTTGGAAACTGTGTATTTGCGAGGTGAAGCTGAATTTAGCATGGCTCGGCGACGGCGGCCTTCTCGGCTTCAATTTGACACGCAAAGAGCAAAATCACTTTTACTGATGTGTTAGTCATGTAGGTCTGAGCGCTGTCATTTCATTAAAGTCTCATTCATTTCTCTCAGAGCGGCTGAGTCATATTGATGGTTCAGAGAGTCTCTGCTCTCACAGGCCTCGCTCACCACGAGACAACACATTTATTTAGCTCTCTGCGTAGACTTTTGGAACAAAGTAAAATGTGATTATTATGACAACAAAACTAGTCACGTTTGTTTTAATAAGCACGTTTGGATTAATAAATACAGGGAAAGTTGTCAAGATCCAACACGGACACAGCAATTGATGTAAACTTGTATTTCACCAGCAAATGTAAATGTTATTAACCATATTGTTTTATTTTAAAATGCTTTAGAAAAGGGATATTTCAGCAAGGATTAAAATTCTTTCATCTTTTACATCGTTATTCCTAATCTGTTTGACTTTCAGGACATAAAAGGAGATAGTTTGAAGAATGTTGGTAACAGTGAATACCATTGACTTCCATGTATGAACACCCAAACACTGAGACGTTTTTAAAATATCTTCTTTTGTTTTCGAGAGAAGTCTTGCAAGTTTCGAACAATGAGGGTTAATAAATGATGACAAGATTTGTAATTTTATTACTGAAGTATCCCATGCACTCTTACGGGCCTGAACACATCATTTCTCTATCAGTTGTTAAACTCATTCACATTTTGGCAATTCCAGGATTATGGACGTGACATTTTGCGTTATGGACGTGACATAAAAATGCTCAGAGAATGAATTTGTTACGAATATATTGAACCATCTGTTTATATTTTACTGAACACTTGTTGATAGAGTCAAAACATCCAAAAATGTCAGTCTATGTAAAAAATGTATATTTAAAAAATGGAAATAAACATGCGTTATGAAGGTGACAAAAAAAGGATGTGGTTTTTGGGAGACGCCAAACTTTGTAGGATTACTGTGAAATACATTACACAATCCTGTTGCAATAATACCCAATGCATGGAGAAGGGATGCCTCTTAATAAAACATATAATAGTTACTTTATATTAATTTTCATGTGTCCATTTATGAGAAATATGTAGCGTTATGAATCCTGAAAATGGCTCTTACCTGACTATGAAAAATAATGCACTAAAAATAAAACAAATGCTTTACAAATTTGAAGAGAGATCTCACATGGATATTTCAACCACATATTTATTCAAATTATTTTTTTCGTGGTAAGGTTGACATTTTCACGGAATTGTCCATTAGTAGATTTCAGTGAAGACATTATTTGACCCACTTGAGACTTTGCATCTTGAGAAAACACTTTAGCTACACTTTCCAAAATGACCCAAAGGTCAGATTTTGTCCGAATGAGATGGAGGACACACTTGATTTGACCTTCGATTTGCCCCTCTACAGCATCACTGTCAGCTCTTGTTTGTTGATTTCTTTAAGGAGCTACAATTCAGTTTCTTCTAACTACACTCAGACAAGGCATTTGAATTGATTTGAGTGAGGTGACATGTTTAATTTCCTTTCAAAGCTTCAGTTTTTCAACAATAAATGTTTATTGACTCATGTTTTCACCCTTTCTCAGTAAAAGTCTGTCACATTTATCTGATGTCTGTGGTTGGATTACTCTTCAACTCTTCAAATAAACAAGTATGAGTCTTACGCTACTAATAACAAGCAATTTCACAAGTTTTGTTTTTTAAGTTTTACGTTTTAAGCCTGGCGTTTCTGAGACTGCCCTCTGTGGGATCAAATAATGTACTTCATACCTAAAATATATGCACACTTAGAAATGTCTGTATTTCATGGCATAATCGTATGCAAAAACAAAACAAACAATGAAGGGTAATGGAGCTTCTCAGAACTATCCTCATGCTTGACTTGAGACAGTAATGTAATAGCACTGTGGTAGTTGTAGTTATTTCTATTTTATATAAATTGTATATCAGTTTGGCAAATATATCTGATACCCAATATTTAACATTGAAGGATACAAATCAAATTGTGAAATAATTGATTCAGCGTCTAAGGTCCACAAACTGTTTTGAAAACCAGACACCATCCTATGGTTTCAAATTGAATGAATGTGTATCTATTGTTTAACCATTTAAATATGACTAAACTTACTTGTTTCCTATTTTATCTAGTAATTCAGTGACATTCATATGAAGTGTTGCTCAGATTCTTCTTTAGCTGTATATCATCCTTACATGTAGACAGACAAAACAAATACATTTTTATTGTGTATTTAATATTGTACACAAAATAATTATACATTAAAATACTTTTTACAACCTCATAGAAAAGAAAGCAACACAAATCAACACTTTTAAGAGTCTTCAGATACAGCTTCGGTGACAGTAAAAGGACACGGGGTATCGATTCAGTACAGACTTGTCTTTTTCATGATTCTTAAAAACTCCTGTTCATTAATTTCACCGTCTCCATCTCGGTCTGCCTCGTCTATCATTTCCTGCGTCAAAAAAGAGGAAATGCAAACATGTTAAAACAACAGTCTACAAAAACATGTTATTTTCCAACAGATGTCAGCCGTTCCTCCGTAACATCTTATCAGATCTAAAGCCACTTAACTACCCACTGACTAAGTAGTCAGTTTCTGAGGAGAAACACAGATTCTCTCCATGTTTCTATGGATTTCCCCGCATTCACGGCTGGTGTATCCAGACCCACCTGTAGCTCTTCATCTGTGAGATTCTCCCCGAGCTCTTTGGCCACTCTCTTGAGGTTTTTGAAGGAGATTTTGCCTGTGCAGTCATCGTCGAAAAGTCTAAATGCTTTCAGGATCTCTTCTTTGGAGTCCTTCTCGCTCTTGTGAAATATACAAAGACACAGATTAATTTACTTGCTATTTAAACACCATGCATTAGTTTTGTTATTATTAACAATCAGACATACCATCTTCTGTGTCATCATAGACAGGAAATCACTGAAGTCGATTGTGCCCGTTCCTTCTTTATCAATATCAGCGATCATCTTCTTTATTTCCTCTTTCTTTGGCTCAAAGCCCAGAGCTCGCATAGCAACCTACGGCAATAATCCAATCACATTATTATTGAAACGTAAGGACACACATTTTATAAATGTTTTTTCAAGAAATCTGCACCGGCTGAACACAGACAAATAATTTGATGATAAAATGTCATCAGATTATCTTCTTATGTGGTTCTCAAAATAAGGAAAGAAAATCAGCCAACGAATGAACATACAGTTGGATCTTCAATACTATTTAAAAGCATCTGAGGATGAAGAGTAAGAAGAGGGAATTAATCACTCAGAGTGGATTTTCTGCTGAGATTTACTCAGTAAATCCTTTATGTAAATCAATTAGACTTCGATGCTATAATACATGAGTATAGGACTGCACAGCTATGACTTTAATTTTACCTTCAGTTCTTTCACATCTATAGTCCCCGACCCCTCTGTGTCAAACAGATCGAATGCTTCTTTAATTTCTTGCCTCTGTTCCTCTGTCAGCTCTGGTTTGGGACCCGCTCTTTTCCTCTGGTTACTGGTGCCACTGGGTTTTCTGAAGCTAGAAGCCTTCAATAAAACAAAAGAAAGACACAAAAAGAGATGTAACCAAACATTCACTAGGGGGCGTTGTGTGACATTTGGTTTTCTATGAGTGTATTAAACGTGTATGGTAAGATTTGCATTGAATCAATAATCAAAGCAAATGAGATTAAAACTATACATTAAAATACTTATACTGGTATAAAGAAGCAATCACAAATATGAGTGACAACTGCACAGGTCATTTAAAAGATGTGTTATTCTTCCTATTTTTTGCATGTAATTCAAAAGCTGTAGAACCCATAATGTGACGCGGCATTTTGAGTAAAATTGCGATTAAGATTAATTGTAAAATCGCATGCACGTGGGTTTACGGTACTATTAGTTTGATGATCTCAACAAACATTAATAAAGCACAACAAAAAGCAACAGTTGTGTAGCACAAGCAGTGGAAGTCAGATCAAATCAATAAAAACATGTTTATTTTACTGCCTTTTAGGTTGGTTTCCATAACAATACAAGCTAACAGCTTAGCTAACCAACACATTCATTTCTCATTTCTCTTCTCCTGACGTAAATTAATTCAACAAGTTTGAAAAGTAAATATAGAGTGCACCTACCATGTCGGAAATATCAATAAAAACACACTAAAGCTTCGCAAACAGCGTCAAATGTTAGTAAATAACAGTAGGAAATGCTGACAAGTGTCGTTGTTTCCCTCTTGAGGGCGTTTGTGTGGTGGAGACTGCTGACTGAGTGACAAAAGCCTGGGCCAATAGGTGATGTCGTTTCGCTGTATGGTAATCCTGTCGACCAATCATCGGCGAGTAGTCGGGTACTCTTGATTTAACTCACAGTTGCGTTCGTTTGGCGTCTGTCTCTTAGCAACGTGCAGCAGTTGACGTGCGCGGTGGGTATTGGACTGCGCATGCGCGCTACATAACTTGGCGAAAGAAGGTAAGTCTTTCTGCAGCATGAATACCAGTGTTGTGATAGTCCTGCTATCTTTATAGTGTAACACAAAGTGATAAACAGATACGTTTTAATGGAATTAAATTAAATGTAAGTGATCTCGCTAACACGTTGTTGTCTGACGTGACTAACGTCAGATTTACGTTTGCCATTCGCATGACGCACTGAAATGTGTTGTGTAGCTTTATCAGCACTCCTGTGGACTTATTTTATATAAACACATTTTCTGTCCTCGTCAGCTAAAGCATGCGAGTGTTTATTCGTACATGTTCGTCAATACATTGTTTATAAACTAGATTTTCATTTAAAGCATTAGAAGTCCTCGCATAGTGGTTTATAATCTGCAGGGCAACTAAAATGTTGTAGGTTTAAACCACACGAGACCACATAAAACCTCGAGTTAATCCAGATGGCCTGCATTTGTATTAAGTGTGCACACGTAAACAATGGTGTAATCTAGTGTAGTAGCCTATTCTGTAGTGTATTTTAATAGTTTACAGTTTTCTGATGTAGTAACTAGTGAATTAATAAACCGTTAATATAAATGATATGTATGTATTATTTAAGGCTCAAAATACCATCTAGAATAGAAATTTCGAAATATTATCACTCCAGTTTTGCTTTTAATCATTTCTACATGTATCATGTGAACTTCAGTCCAGTGTGTGTTGAATTGTGACAAAAAGAAACCTCATGACATAACGTCACCCAACAGCAATGTGAAAGAACATGACTTCATTGAAGTCATGAAGTCATGCTTTCATTGCCTTTTTTGTTTGTTATTTTAAGCAGTTTGGCTCGTTGCAAATAAATGCAAAAAGCAACAAACAAGCAATATTTTTATTTGGAATTTGGGGAAAATGTTGTCCCTACTATCCAGAATGAAATCAAAATTATAATTTTACTAAAGCACAGAGAGTAAATTCAGAAGACTTAATATAATTTTGGAGTGGTCCATTGTTTTTTTCTGCGGCTTTCACACACAAATTTACTTCACAAGTAATCTATTCATTATGATTCGACAATCTGGTCCAATAATAGCTATTTTAATTTAATAAATCTTTTTTATTAACAGATGTCCAGAGCTTCAGTGGCCTCCATCGGTCAGCGTCGCCACATCGCTCTCCAGCAGCTGGAAGCCATTGCAACCACAACTCATTCATTTCTGGGTCCACATAAACGTCAGAAGTTCATTCAGGATGAGGATGGAGGTAACGTGGCGTTGGTCAGCTCCTCTGCACGTCTGCTGGAGAACGTAGAGATGGACAGTTCTGTCGCCCAGCTGCTCAATGAGACCGTACAGGCTCATCAAAAGATCCTCCGGTCTGGGACAAACACGCTGGTGTTTCTGACCGGGATCTGGAGTAGAGTCGCACTGGATTGTCTGCATAGAGGATTCAGTGTGTCACACATAAAAAATGCCACGACTAAAGGACTAGAGGTGTGTTTGGAGGCGTGCAGATCCTCAGCTGTATGTTTGGAAGAAGTGTCCAGCAAGAAAGACTCGGAGGAAAAGATCCCTCAAAATATCAGGTTGACACTGAAGCACAGCAGACACTTCACTTCAAATGATCATCAAACTGTGAAAAGCGCTGATGTGTCTCATGTAGCACACGGCATCAGCCACGGATGTCAGGACTCCATGAATTTAGTTTTGGAAGCTTACAAGCTGCAGTCTGGATGTAACACGAGCGCGCTAGATATCCAAAAGCTGGTCACGTGTCCAGTGTCCGGGCCTTCTGAGAAACACTCGCGTGTGCTCCACGGATACGTCGTGCTTGTGTCGGAAGAACAGTCTTTGGTGGTACAACACCTTCAGGAGCAGACGTTAAAAATGGCTCTGGTGACCGGAGACTTGAGCGAGAAATATCGCCACGTGGGCTATAACATGCCCGCACACATCACACACGTCACAGATTGTCCTGACGTGACGTGTGTGAGCCGTGAAGAGCACTGGACCGAGACGGCATTCAAAACACTGCGGAATCTGAGTGTAGATGTTCTGCTTGTGAGTGGTGTGGTGTCTGTAAAGCTGAAAGATCGTTGCATTCCCTACAACATTCTGGTCGTTGAAGGTGTGAGGACTGACATTTTGAAGGACTTCAGCACATCCACGGGTGCCATGCTCATGTCTTACATCACACAGCTCACAGAACGATGCGTGGGCCGAGGGGTGAAGATCCGTCGATGGAGGGAGTTCAGCAGAAACGGCGGGAGAAATGAATCAACCGCCATCAGCATTACAGCTGCAGGCACGTCTCTGGTCACCGCGGTCATTACCAGCTCCATACGTGCCGAGTTACAAAGCCTGGAGGATCGGTTTTGGAGCTGCGCTCACCGTCTGCACCAGGCGTTTACAGACGGGAAGCTTCTGCGGGGAGCGGCGGCCACAGAGCTTGTCTGCATCCAGCAGCTTTATAAATCCACACGGAGTGGGATGGAAAACCCGTATGAGAAGGTTGTGATGCAGATGATGGCCGATGGCTGGATGGACTATATATCCACGCTGATGCTGAACTGTGGGAAGGTCTCATGTAAAGCAGAGGCTCGGACATCCGTCACACGCCTACTGAGACACTGTGAGGACGGAGGACCCGTGTGTGTTAAAGCATTATGGGCCCCGACGGAGGCGGAGACAGATTCTGTGACTTCTGTGTATGATAATGTGACTGTGAAGTTTGAAGCTTGGAGGAGAGCATTAGATCTGGTGCTTCTTGTTCTTCAGTCTGACACTGAGATCATTACAGGTGTCAGTGAAGGAGAAAATGTTTATAAGGAGTTTGTGTTTCTTTAAGACTGACGGACTTAAGTCAGGATACATGGCATGTTTGATTTGATCTGCAGAATGTGCACTTTGTTATGTACAACCTATTGCAGCATCTGTATTGGTGTTAAAATGTCATATTTTCTAAATAGCGGCTGTTGAACAGTGTAGTAGAAATATGTGATTTCAGATAATCATTATTTTCTATAAAAAAGGATACAAATGTTTTATTAATTCTCTGTCTTTATCATGTTGAATTGAATAAATTAATTCTCTGTTTTTATTATGTTGATTTGAATAAACGAATTCACAATTAATGCAATTATTAGGATCATTCTTAAAAAAAGGGCTTTTGTGAAACATTTTTTTCTATGTTTACTGCGCTGAAATACCTAGGATAAAAATAAAAAATAAACGTATATTATTAAATACTGCCACCAGGTGGACATAAATGTGTACCACAAAACAAGATTTTACAATTGAGCTAATGTTATTACTTCCACGGGAGTGTTCATTGTGTGTTTTTGTCCGAACTCAAATCTCAAATCACTTTTGTTTATTTAAGGCATTTGTTCATTTGAACATAATTATAAGCATGTCTGACAAACAAAAGTCGTATGACTTTTATTATGTGTACGCGTGTATCGAATCTCTTCTTTTAAAGACATTTGTTCATTTACATATGTATTGCTAGATAAATACTTACATTTAAACTATACATATATAATTATGTATGCACTGTTTTTCGTGCATACATAACAAATCACCAAGTTCTAGTTGAAAGACTTTTATTTTGAAAGCATCCTGCTCCAGACACCATCTTGGCTCCACTGTGGCTGGTTTCTCCCGCAGTCGGATCAGCTGGGCGGTCCGTGCGGACAAACATCGGCTGAGTTCTGTGCGCTCTGGCATGATATAAACGCACACCTTTCATGTCTAAATAAAGTTTTAGTGACGAGTTTCGCCATGTGGATTACTCCAGAGGAAGTGTTACTGGCGAACGCGCTGTGGGTGAGCGAGCGCGCGAACCCTTATTTCATTCTGCAGAGACGCAAGGGACACGGCCGGGGAGGAGGAATCACGGGTACGAGCGCTAAATTATCCCACATTGCATAATCATTGGAACATGCGCGAAATATAACTTATGGAACCTTAAATATACCTTATTACGAGTCCTGTGTATGATGCTTTAATTGTGGGAAGTGTAAAATGTTTTGGTCGCATCTCATTGGGAATGATGCGTCATGTGTTTATTATTTACATGTGGACTATATGTGGAATATGCATAAAATATAACTCGTGCATCATTGAATATAGCTTGTTATAAGTTTATTATGGTATGTTTAATACGTTTTGGGTGCTTGATGGTGACTGTGCATTATCTGTTATTATTTATATGTAGATTTTATGTTCTGTAGGTTGTTACATGCGTGTTATATGTAACGTGTGTCATTATATTGTTTATGTGGATTCATGCTGATTACGTCATTCTGTCTTTGTTTATGGATGCTGGGTCAATACCGATGTTTAATATTTGCTTGTCATCTTTCAGATTCGTTTTATTCAAGAAATTCACAGTAAAACCTGCACATGGTTTTCCACAGAGTACTGTTATAACTGTGGTACCTCCATTATAAAGTTAAATAGTAATGAAAAGCATACTGAGAGTCAACAAAAATTACATTTTATATTTGGTTTTAGACTTCATATAAACTTCATCTTAGTCTCTCATTGTCGTTCTTGTTTGTCTCCCTCGTGACACAAAACAAAAAAACATGAGTTTTAAAGTCAAGTCGCTCACATGACGAGGACGTTGACTGCATTGACCTCTGACCTCAGCGACATTATACATTTAATGAGGTCATCATTGCAGTGATGTGGGGGTGTTTTGGTCTGTGTTTCCTCTTCCTGTGTGTCATGTTGCTTCAGTGAAGCTCTTATTTGATGCGTGATGTCACACACTCTTGTTTTTGTCACTTGGTTTGACGGAAACGGTTTGTGTTTATCTCACACATGAACAGATCATGTGATGGAGGAAGTAAAGACTTCAGCGTGTGACAGATATGTTATGACAGTCTGTTTTCTACTTCAATTCCTCATCTCTCTATGTATGTGTGCTCCCGAGTACTCGAGTCTCTCTCTCTCTGGAACTCGTAGACTTGCATTGTATTCATACCAGGCTAATGATATTTTCTGTCCATTAACTTATAAGCCAACACTCACACACACAACCTGTTGATTTTATTAGATTTAAAGTAAAAAAACAAGTCAGGCCGGTGAGAGAGACTTTTGGCACACAAAACATTCCTAATATTGGAAATTTGCTTTTAGCTTTCACTGTAGTGGTGAAGACATTTTCAAGTATTTAATGGTCAAAATTGCACGCAAAGGGGTTGAATTTTTGGTTGAAAGATGTTTTTATGTCTGTTTAACTCTCCTGGATCTCCGTGTGTTTGTCAGGTTTGTTGGTGGGTACGATGGATGTTGTGTTGGACTCCAGCGCTCGTGTCGCCCCGTACAGAATTCTGCATCAGACAGGAGAGTCTCAGATCTTCTGGAACATCGCCTGTGGTTTGTGTTTTCTTCTCACAGGGACCACCTGAAAGTCTTCTTGAATAGATGAAATACAGGAGTGGTGTTAATTGTAGTGCCATGATCCCAAAAAGGGACGAAAACTCTCACGTACCTTCTCTGGATCTGTTCCACTTTTGTGGCATGATCCGCCCACTGCTACAAGATCAGCAGATTCTGAGGAATCTATAAGAATCGGCTGAAAACACATCTCTTCTACCTCTTTTTTAACACGTTTTTTTATCCTTTAAAAAACAACAAGCTTTGTATACTGTGCTAGGCTATGTGAGACCAGTTTTACTGCACTTCTGCTTTCTTTGTCCTTATGTTGTTCCAATTGCTTCTATGGTTCACCTCATTTGTAAGTAGCTTTGGATAAAAGCGTCTGCTGAATGACTAAATGTAAATGTAAATTCCTTAAAAAAATAAGAAATATTGATTCAAAACTGATTTTTATAAAATAATAATCACTTAATCAAACAGGAAAAGGAACAGATTGTTATATTACGTCATGGTGTATGATAAACAGGGCTGTGTGGAATATAGGAACCTTTGGTCTAGAGACAAATTGATTTTTCAAGATGTGTTTAGTCCAGGTCTCTGATGTTATCCAAGATTATAAATTGTGACTTAACTTATTACATTTTTACCCTGCTTCTGTATTTGTGTGTTTTGTGGGTGCGTTTGTGTGTGTCAGGTTCGTCTCGTAAGGAGATCACTAAACACTGGGAGTGGCTAGAGGCAAATCTGCTTCAAACTCTCTCCATCTTTGACAATGATGATGACATCACCACATTTGTCAAGGGTAAAATACAGGTGGGATTTCGACATACGTCTTCTAAACCCACACAAACACATGTTGATTCATCTGAATACAGTGATTTGCCCAGATGGCATCTGCTTCCTCATTTAATTCATTCATTTTTTTTCTCAGATTAAATGAGATTGTAGCTTCATATCGCTTCTCAATTCATGCCAACAACACTCCCGGTTCCGTTATTTTTTACCAATTTAAAGTATATCACTGCAAAAATTACACACATACATCTGGTTTCTTAGTTTTCACAAAATATATCATTCACTCATTTGCATATCAGTGAATTGTAAGAATAAGCGTAGGCCTTGCAGAATACATGCATTCACACAGTAATAAAACAACCAGTCAAACGTGCTTCTTTCTATCCCAAGCGGGACGCTAACATGTTTGACAGCTTTCTAGGATTGTTCATCAGCAGAGAGTTTGGATTAGTTTAACGTCTTCTCTGCAGGGCATCATCGCTGAGGAGAACAGAGGCATCAGACCTCAGGATGACGAGGATCCTGGGAAATTTCGTGAAGCCGAGCTGAAGATGCGGAAGCTGTTCGGAATGCCGGAGGAAGAGAAGCTGGTGAATTATTACCCCTGCAGTTACTGGAAGGGGAGAGTCCCGCGACAGGGCTGGATCTACCTGTCCGTCAATCACCTGTGCTTCTACTCATTCCTGCTGGGAAAGGAGGGTGAGCTTTTACCTTTTGTTCGATTGACACAGTGACACACAAATGGCATGAAGCGTGTTCGTGTGATGTTGAAGTGTTCTTCCGGACACCGTGTCTGGAGTGCCATGTCTCACACTCGCCTTCTCGCTGTAGTTTCGCTGGTGGTCCAGTGGACAGACATCACGCAGTTAGACAAGAACGCCACGCTGGTTTTCCCAGAGAGCATCCGCGTCAGCACGCGGGACACAGAGCATTTTTTCTCCATGTTCCTCAACATCAACGAGACCTTCAAACTGATGGAGCAGCTGGCCAACATCGCCATGAGACAACTGTTAGACAACGAGAGCTTCTCCGCCGACCGCTCGCTCCCCAAACCCTGCAAGACTCTGAAGAACGTCTCCGCTCTCAAGAGGTCAGAGGAGACGACTTGACGATACGCATGTGAAGGAAGATTTCAATGTTCAGACCCTTTTGATGTTTAAGTTTCGGGTGTCGTATGTTTCAGAGATCTGGATGCCCGGGCGAAGAACGAGCGCTACAGAGGATTGTTCAGACTCACGCCGGACGAGCGTTTGGACGGACACACCGACTGCACGCTCTGGACTCCATTTGCCAAGATGCACGTCGTGGGACAAATGTTTGTTTCCAACAATTACATCTGCTTCGCCAGCCGTGAGGAGGACTTGTGTCAACTCATCATCCCGCTGAGAGAGGTAAACACACACACACACACTCATAACCAAACAACACTACACAAGCGCTCACACGCTCTTTCTCTGTAGGTGACTATAGTGGAGAAAGCCGACAGCAGCAGCGTGTTGCCGAGTCCTCTCTCCATCAGCACTAAAAACAAGATGACCTTCCTGTTCGCCAATCTGAAGGATCGAGATTTTCTGGTGCAGCGAATCTCAGACTTCCTTCAGCGGACGCCGGACAGACCCTGTGGTTTAAGCGCTCAATCCGTGAGTCAAATATTCCTGATGGTGGTGTGAAGTGACATCTTTTCACAAAGAAACATTGAGAGAATCGCTTTGTAGAAAAAGATGCATGTTAATTTTTTCCCGTTGGATCATAAAAGTGTTTTTATTTTGTGTAACTCTCAAACGTCTTGTAATAATGAGAGTGATAATAAAAGGGTTTATACCTGATCTGTCTCCAGGAGAACCCCAGCCCGAGTACGCCTCCCTCTTGGCCGTCGTCTCCATCACTGGGAGCAGGAGAGATGCCTCAAAGCAAACACTTCAGCCCCGATCTGCTCACCGCCAAACATGGTCTCCTGAAGATCTACCAACAGGACGTCCCAGAGGAGCTGGGACCAAAAGCTGTGAGACACGCCCCTCATTTTCATCAACCCTGAAATAGAGCAGACGTAAAACGCATTGAGATGTTGCCAGACAATTAATGCCAAGTCTTACTGGAGAGAGAAATGGAAAAAATACGGATAATGTACAGTCAGCCAGTTTTATATAAATAAATCCTGACAGGGCTGAGAGGTCTTGACCGGCTGGCTATACGTTATCTCTGTTATTACACACCTAGATACCACATAAATCAATGCATAGCATGACGTTTAGCAGTCATTAAAACAAAATATGAGTTTATATATGATAAGGGTTTAAAAAATGTACGTTGGCTGGACTAGGACTGCAAAGGCTAAAATGCTTATACTCATTGGTTTACTTTGGATGGATTGCCTGTTGTCAGTTGTGTTTTGATCTATTTTCATTTTCCTGATTCAGACGAGAGAGAAAATGAAAGAAGAATCATGGAACATCCACTTCTTTGAGTTTGGACGTGGAGTTTGCATGTACCGGACGTCTAAAACCCGAGAGCTGGTTCTGAACGGGATACCAGAGGCTTTGAGAGGAGAACTCTGGCTGCTCTTCTCAGGTAATGACTTCATCAGACACCAGGAGGCGCTGTTTACAAACACGTCAAAAACGAAAAGACTTCTCCATTACACTGAAAAAGAAAAATCATGTCGAGCACATTGCATTGTGGGATTTTGCACTGCGTGCTTGTGTTGCCTGCTGCGTGTTTGATAAATGTTGATATATTTGTCACAGCCGTGAGGGTGTGTGTGTGAACACCCGAGGTTATGTTAACACACACGTGTGACATGTCTCATGCTGTCTAAGAGGAACAGATCTGTTGGCATCTGTGGAGATTCAATAAGTGTGTTTTTGGCTTTCTACAGGTGCACAAAACGAGATGGCCGCACACCCAGGTTACTATGGCGGTTTGGTTGAGCAGGCCATGGGCAAATGTACACTAGCAACAGAGGAGATCGAGAGAGATCTTCATCGATCAATGCCCGAGCATCACGCGTTCCAGAACGAGATGGGCATCGCTGCCCTCAGACGAGTTTTGACCGCTTATGCGTACAGGAACCCGGGCATCGGGTACTGCCAGGTACACAAACGCAAAAAAGATGTTCAGATGTTACTGCATTTTAATGAGACCTGTGTTCTTAAAGGAATAGCTCACCCTAAAATGAATGTCATCTGATTTTAAATCTTTGGTGAAACACAAAATAAGATATTTTGAGAAACGTCTCATTGGTTTTGTGTTCATGCAATGGAAGTCAATGAGGTTCAAAAATTGTGTTCTGCAGAAGAAAGTCATAAAGGTTTGAATTGACACGAGGGTTGCTAAATGTAAGGATTTTCATCTTTGGGTGAACTATCTCTTTAAGAGACTGTCATAAAAGATGAAATGGGCCACACTGAAAGATTGTTGAACACAAACATCGGTTCTGCTGAAATATTGTTTGTTTTCATAGAGCATGTTTTTGGCCTACATGTGAAAGTGTTGATGATCTTTTTCGACATCATCTCACAGTGAACATGTGTTTGTGTGAATAGTTGTTGATGTGACTCTGTGTTCTCTCTGCAGGCGATGAATATTGTCACGTCTGTGTTGTTGTTGTATTGTAATGAAGAGGAGGCGTTTTGGCTGCTTGTTGCTCTGTGTGAACGAATGCTGCCCGATTATTACAACACTAGAGTCGTAGGTTAGTCACAAGTACACAAATATATAAACACATGCTGAGTATCATAGTCTGTCAGATCTCTCTCTTTTCTGTTTCTTTCGGATCAATTTAGGTATTTTACTGCCATGATTGTGTATAATTGCTATATTGTAAAAATTCAATAACGGAAACAGGAGAAATATAATAACTGGAAAAAATACAATAATATGAACAAATACAATAACAGAAAACATACACAAAAGAATAACAGAAAAAATACAATAACAGAAAAAATATTAAAATACAATAAAAGGGAAAAGAATATAATACCTGAAAAAAATGCAACAACAGAAAAAAATCAAAAACAATATCAGCAAAAACACAATTAAACAAAATATACAGAAATACAAGAAGAGCAACGAATAACAGATATTGAAATCTTCCTCTCTCTCTCTCAGGGGCGTTGGTTGATCAGGGCGTGTTCGAGGAGCTCACCCGTGAGGTGTTGCCGTTGTTGTACGAGCACATGCAGGATTTGGGCGTCATCTCCACCATCTCCCTGTCCTGGTTTCTCACTCTCTTCCTCTCCGTCATGCCGTTCGACAGCGCCGTGTTGCTGGTCGACTGTTTCTTTTACGAGGGCATTAAAGTCATTTTCCAGGTCCAAAAGAAGCCAACAGTGTTGTTTTATTCTCTCATGATTAATCTGAGTGTGTCTGTCTGACAGTAGATGTGTCTCACGTTCAGGTGTCTCTAGCTGTGCTACACGCTAACATGGATCAGCTAATGGCTTGCTCGGATGAGGGAGAAGCCATGACTATTCTGGGCAGGTGGGTGTGGCTAGAATGAAGGGGCGTGTCAATTAAGGGTTTGCTTTCGCTGTGGGCGTGGCCTGATTTTTATTGTAGATGCAGTTTTACTTTGAAATGTTTGATTCACTTTTATGTAATTTGAAAGAATTCTCTGCGTCTCTCTGTCCTCCAGATATCTGGATAATGTTGTGAATAAGCAGACCGTTTCCCCGCCCATTCCCCACCTTCACGCCCTGTTGACCAGTGGCAACACCCCTCCACCTGAGATTGACGTGTTTGAGCTCATTAAAGCGTCCTATGAGGTGAGAGGGCAGGGCTAACTGTTTTTGGTCTGACCAATTTTAGACAGGGTTTTGTACTTAAACACATTTTCTTATTGCAGAAGTTTGGCAGTCTGCGTGCTGATGTCATCGAGCAGATGAGATTCAAACAAAGGTTAAAGGTCATCCATTCATTAGAAGATACAGCCAAGAGAAGCGTGGTAAGTGTCTTTTTTGTGTGGGTGAGCGAGTGTATTTTCGGACATTTGATGACGTGTGTGTCTGATGTTCAGGTGCGAGCCATCATGACAGAATCTGCCTTCACCATTGAGGAGCTGGAGGAGCTTTATGTTCTGTTTAAGGTGAGATGAGGTCCTTCTGAACTCTGAAAGTGTGTGTTTGTCTTATTTTGCTTTCAAACACAAGTGTTTGAAAGCATCAGAACAACTCACTCGCAGATTAGAGCAGATTAATGCAATTCATTCAGACATCGATGTTTATTAACCAATGAGAAGTGATTCCAGTTCTTCTTTTTCCTCATTTTCTTTTCTGTTCAGCCGCTTTTCAAAATAATGCAAAATAAGTAAAAACCAATCTAGAAATACATTTGATTCACATATGTTGAAAAGACAAATAGCCGCATTCCCTCTTCATTTCAATCTTGGAGAAGACATATCTCATGCTCTCATTGGTTCTGGACTCTTAAACGTACTTTTGTGTGTCCGTCACAGGCCAAACACATCATGAGCTGTTATTGGGGAGCGAGCAGCACGGCGGCAGAGCGTCACGACCCCAGCCTGCCGTATCTTGAGCAGTATCGCATTGACTGCGGTCAGTTCGCTCAGCTCTTCTCCGCTCTCGCGACCTGGAGCTGCGGTCCTCACTCCATCACGCTTGCCGGCAGACTCTTCCGCCTGCTGGACCAAAACAAAGACTCCCTCATCAACTTCACAGAGTTCGTCACCGGTCTCAGTGAGTAGACGCTCACCTCACGCCGAGAGAACCGAAACTCTTGAAACACTCTATCATTTGAGTGATCTGAATGCAATGTCACTCCAGTAGGAGTGTGATAGTGCTCTATATCAGCATGGCTGTGATTTCTTAGGAAAATTGGGAACTACTTTCTTCCTTTACGAATTCCAGCTAAGCAGCATAAAGTTAAAGGTACAGTTTGTAAGAATTTTGCAGTAAAATATATTTTTACAATATCTCATACGTTCACAACTTCTTTTAAATCCTGAGAAAATCGGCATCTAAACAGTTGACCGGGGCCGTTTAGTCGCCTGTCAATGGCGTCATATCCGCGTTACCCTTTGTTACCGCCTTTACTGACGTAACAACCGCATGACACTATCGTAGACCGAAGCGGAAGTAGTTTGTACCGTTGGTCCGTCTAGCATTATTATGAGTATGTCAAAATAACTTTTACTATGATTGATTTATGCACGTAAAACTGCGCAGTGTTATCACAGCATCGAATTGGACAATTACTGTAATATCTATGATTAATAATTTAATTTCAAACCTTACATTACTCAGGTCTTATTAGGCCTGGGCAATATATTGTGCGCTTCTTTTGCTCTCAGTTTCGCAATGACTTACGGTTAAATGCCGCCACGTCCAAAAGCCAGAGGGCGCTCTTGCGCAGAAATTCATAATATGGGAAACACAGGAAGAACAATTCATTGCATGAAATGCCTGTTGTCATATTTTATCGCTGTTCTTCAAACCTTTTCAGGTATTTTCAGGAAATAAAGTATATTTTTAGTTATGATGATAGACGAGTTTTGTTTTTTCAAATGTACGTTATAAACGACTCAATCTCATAGTGATTTTAGATCGAGCTGTACCTCCTACTGATCAAAGAGCCGTAGTTCATGGATGATCTGTGCATAAATATTGAATCGGTTTCAGAATCGATTCAGACATGTATTATTAGTTTGAACCGCGATATATATCACCCAGCCATTATAATGAAATATAATGATTTCATCAAACGCAACATTCATAAAACTTTATTACTTTACTTCTTCCGCTAAGATGATTTCTCGTTCCTGTCTGATTGATGTATCCGCGGTACCATCAGCGGTGGAGTTGAAGACACCATATCCCATCATTCCACGGTTCTACACAGCATCATCAAGCTACGCCATAGTTGCTGTTTGATTGTGCGCCCTCTAGCGGTGATTTCTACAAACTGCACTTTTAAACAAACCTCCGTTACTAATTCCAAACCGGCACGTCTTTTAAATTAGCACAGTGCTGCTTGGGTGTAGATATGAGTGAGAAATAATGAGATGGGACTTGGGCGTGAATGAAAGAGAGAGACCGTGAAAGGATGCATTGTTCACATTGCACTGCAGCACTTTCTATTGTTTCTTAATGCAAACGTGTGCTTGTTTACAGTAAAGCACGTCTCGAGAACCTGACAAATGTGCGTGTTTTACGTTCATAAGTCCGACTTGGTGTAGTGAACAGAGAAGTGGTTCCTGTGGTGATACTGGTGTAATATCACAATATCAGATTCGAGAACCGGAAAGAACTGTTGTATAATAAATATTGTAAAAGAATGCAGCACGTGTAATAACACAATGTTTGTATCTTTTCGTTTGTGTTTCTCAGGTGGGATGTATCATGGAGATATGACTGAGAAACTCAAACTACTCTACAAACTGCACTTGCCGCCTGGTAAGTGTACAGACACTAATGTTTAAGTTTAACAGTAAGAGGGTCAAAGTGTGAAAATCATTCGAATGTTTTTGAGCCGTGTGAAATACAGAGGTGTGAGGAGATGTTTAAAGACGGTTCTATGTTTGTATGTGTGAAGATTTGAAGATGAGATGTGTTACTTTTGAGCTGAGTGTAAAGAGTGTGCTGCATCAAGTGTGTGTGTGTGGTATGTGCTACTAAAAAGGGTCTCTCTCTCTTCTTTCCTCTGCAGCGTTGTGTCCAGAGGAGGCAGAGTCAGCACTGGAGGCAACTCAGTTCTTTACAGATGATGACACACCGCTAGGTACAAACAGACACACACACATCTTTATTTTTTTAAACATAATTTTAGCCAGTCTTATCACATATTTCTGCCCCATAATTCTGTTTCTCAACATTTCCCTCATAATAAACACAGACTAGCTGTTTTGGGTGCTTGTGTCAGATCTTATCTCATTATATGCACAGATAGATCGGTTCTTCATGAGCATGAACTCAATCTATTACAATCATATCAAACTCTTTCCTTCATTTTCTTTTCGGAGTTGAACTCGTAATGCTGAATACTGGTAGTTGGTTTATTTTTAAGGCCTGTGTTCTGCCCTGCATGTGTCTGTGGATGGTACAGCGCAGGTTTACTAAAAAATAACTGAATATTAGGGCTGCGCAATATATCAAAATATCGCAGATTTGCAGATCGCAATAATTTACAATGACTGAATTCAATAAAAAATTCCAAAAGTTACTCTTTGGATGATGATCAACGCTGATCAAAAAGAACTTCCTGTTTCAGTTTTTTAAAACTACAAAATGGTTGAACAAAAGGCAACTGACGGAACATTTTTAACCCAATCAAAATATTAAACGAGTATCTTAGTTTAAAATATGTATGTGAGATTGAAATAAAAAACAGAAGTGCTTCTGGACCAGTGTTTTCATTTTTGAAAAGTGCTCTATTGTCTATACATTTTAGGTTGATGCAGATAGAAGAAAAGATGTGGTACCGAGCACCGTGGCTCAGCATGTTTGTGCACACCGCAATATATTCTTTAATATTGCACAGCCCTGCTGAATATTAACCATTATTTCTCATCTTCCTCTTGTCATGGCTCGTCCTTTCTCCTGCTTTCATCTCTCTTTACTTTATTATCCACATTTCTTTATTTCCTTCTCTTTATTATTCTGTCTCTCTTTCTCGATCACTCTAGATCCTCCCTTCCTGTCTCATCTGGACTTCCTGGCACAGGAAGTGATGTCAGGTTTGTGTTCTGTGATGTCATAGTAACCAGTCCTTCTTGGCTAGTAGAGCATGTTCATTGGGCTTTAGAACATCTGTATTGAGGGTCTCTGTCCTCTCACTGTTGGTTTGGTGTATTCAGTCTGTGTCAGACTCGTTCTCTCTGTCAGATGGTGTGATCTGATGTGTGTTGGGATGTTTACGAGCACACAACAATGTGTGTTTTAACTTTATTACAATGTCTTTAGTGCAGTTTGTTATGGTCTGAAACCTAGCTGACTTGATGTCTGCTCCCTGCATAGTCAGCTAACTTCTAAGTCAACTACACTGTGCATTACAAATATTTCATCCGATTGATATATCATTTTTCTGTAATATTCTTGGGAAAAAAACAATAACTAACATTATCAAGTGGATAATTAACATTTCTCTCATTTCATAAAAAAAATGTTGCTGAGCATGTCGCGGTGCATTCTGGGATTGTCTTTTAGTAAAGAGCATGTGATGGCCCAAAAAGGGGTCTTTAAAGTAAGGCATGATTATGTTGCTTTCTAAACACTGACTTAAACAGAGCGTGGTGATGCTTAGAATGATGTCTACGTAGGCAGCTCACTAGGTTTTGGAACACAATGAGCTGCAGATCTATAGTCATCTTCAATGTATAAACGATACAGTTATTTACAGTCATGTTGTGATGCTGCACATATTAAAATCATGTTTGCATTTATTAATCTGGATTAACACACTCTTAACAGGCGATGAGTTTAAAGAGGGAGGAGATGGAGCGGCCGGCGACAGCGATGAAAAGAAAGGTAGAAATACACAAACGGTTGGACCTTAAAGGGGCTGTTCACCCAAAAATTCTGTCGTCATTTATTCACCCTCATGTGGTTAAAAACCTTGCCTCTCCCTTCTGTGAAACACAAAAGAAGATATTTCGAGAAATGTCTCAAGTGGTTTTGTGTTCATCCAGTGGATTTAAGGTTCCTTGTTTTTTTTTTATTATCGACAGTCTTCAAAATATCTTCTTTAGTGTTGTGCAGATGAAAGAAAGTCATACAGTTTTAAAGTGACTTATTATTTCTGCCATATCTTTGAATTCTCACGTCTGATTTATGTGGGTTTCAGAAGAGAAGCCAAAGGATTATAAATACTATCTGAGAATGTGGGCCAAGGAAAATGAGCCAAAGAAAGAGAATATCAAAGATCTGCCACGCATGAATCAGGTATAAATGATGCGTTTGATCTTTTGTGGAGAATGAAAAGTTATAGTTTGGCTCAAATCTGATTGTGAAAATTGTGATTGTGAGACACAAAACAGTTATTTAAAGATAAATTCAGATCTGGGTTACTTTCGTACGGGTAATCCAAGTTTTTTATTTGAAGTCAACAGTCCGACTATGTAATTTAGTTCTTTTAGTGTGAATAATTGTATAAATGACAATATAAGTTCAAAACAGAATGGAAATACGGAAATGATTGAAAACTATAATTCAAAGTTGGCTTTTAGTGTATAAAAACCATGCACACTAATGTCTTGCTTTTACTTTGGTCCGGTTAAAAAACATTTCCGTCCGTTCTTTTTAACAGGAGCAGTTTATTGAGATGTGTAAAACTCTGTACAACATGTTCAGTGAGGATCCGTCGGAGCAGGAGCTTTATCACGGCATCGCCACCGTGGCCAGTCTCCTGCTGCAGATCGGAGAAGTGGGAAAGAAATTCACCAACAACGGCGGCAAGAAAGCCGAATCCCAGCCGCCCTGCGTGACGGACGCCTCGCAGCCGGAGAAAGAAGACTCGTCCAGTGAGGTTTGCAAAGCCCTGGCGGAGGCTCAGCTGGAGACGCCCCCTCCCACGGCGAACGGCTCAGACGAAGACACCAAAGACGACACGTCCGTGTCGTCTTATTCCGTGGTGAGCGCCGGTTCGCTGCAGTGCGAGGATATCGCAGAAGACACCGTCCTGATTGGCTGCGTGGGAGGGGAGGGGGCGGATCGGAGGAAGACCAGCGCGCCGGATGGCGATTGGTCGATCACGTTCGAGCAGGTTTTAGCATCATTCCTGACCGAGACGTCGCTGGTTGACTACTTCGAGGAAAAGCACGACATTCAGAGCAAAATGATGGCGTGCAAGTCGCTGAGAGCGGTGGAGAGACAGACTAGCTCGTCGAGCGATCTCGATTTCTCTCTGTCTGCGCATTGACACGCACACGCGCATCAAACACGTATGAACAAAACAAACATCGGTGTATGTGTATGTATGTCGTGACCGACGCATCGGGAGTTTGATACTTCTAGTGTCTCATAGTCTCAATTAATGTGCTTTCTGTACCTCTGAGGTGTCTTTCAGATTTGAAGGCCTGGAAGCAAGGATTATGGGATGTGGCTTTAGGCTATGAAGCGTCTCGTTTGGTACATTCATGGTGCACGGTATACGGAATCTAGATGATCTACAGAAAGAACCGCTTTTAGTCGTACCGTAAAGATGGATGAAGAATGGTCACACTAATGCTTGGATTTGCACACTCGTCTGGAGAGATTATCTCACTCTGAAGTCACTAATGCTTTCTTGCACGTGCGACGTATAGTTAGTGAACTTGGCAGAAAGAAAGTGTCCTTGATGTGAATATGAACGTTCACTTTTAAAACTCGTTCCTCTGATGGTCATTCTGCACACCTCAAAGCCCATATAACGTAATAACCTATTTGTGTGTCGCTTAAAAACTAAAAACGCTTTATTGTTTTGAAATAGTTCATTGCCTTAAACTATAAGACGCTCATTCTGAAAGCGTTGCACATAATTTGTGTCGTGAACAGACAGCACTGATGTGCCGTCCAACATGAAGCTATTTTATCTCATCAAACCTCATGAAACTATTCCTGCGTGAATTGTTGCTTTAAATAAAAAAAGTATTTAATTTCGGTGTCAATTGTTGATTTGAAGAAATCAGTCACCGAATCGTTGATATACGTGTCATTGAACAGCATCGTTTTTTTATTTAACGCAACAATTTATGCAATGATGATTTTACCAAATGTTCACACTGAAATTGGTTTCGCTTGTTTTAGGAAGGATTGTCAGTGTATTTTGCAAAGTTGCAAAATAAAACCTTAAAGACTCGTCCAAACAACGTTGGGATGAATCTAGAAGCATATCTTCATCACATGACTGAAACACACCTCCACATCTTCTCAGTGTGTAAATAGTTACGCAACGCATTATAAATGATATTAGATGAGGCTTTCAGGTCAAATCTTATGCAATGATCTTTTCGGTTCACTTTGAGTCCTGTTTTGCTTCGCTTCCTTTATCCCATCACATAATCTTTTCTATTCTGAATTTGTCGTTTTTAATTGTTCTTGTTTTTTTTGTACTTGTATAAGCTTTGATTTACGTGTCTTCTGAAGAGATTCTGTAAAGCCGCAGTATTAATTTTCAGATGTTTAAAGATTAAGACATTGCCAAAATGCAGTCAATGAAAGCGTGTAAATGAGGGAAAATTTTAAATAATTGATGCAGAATTATAATAACGAATCCCTTAATTTTAAAAAGCCGCTCACGTAAACACTGGCTAAATTATGAAAACGTTTTTGATTTTGTTTGGTATTGAGCGAATATAATCCACCGTGCTTTTATTTTGTCGTACCATGCATCTGATTGTGAAGGAGCGCTGCACCTCTGCCTCGTGACCTCTGTCTGACTGTGAAACGACTGCTTGAATTCACTGTGTCTGCTCGTTTACAGACTAACACTGTTTCTCCTTTCCTGCATCTCACAAAAGAAATGAATCTGTATTTTCTCACTGTGGAGAGCTTGTGTCTGATGTTATAATCTGATGTCCACCCGTTTTAAAACGTATCGTTATGAACCAGTATTGTGTAATAAAAGACAAGTTATGGAAAAACAAGTGTATTATTGCTTAATATCTTTTTGCATTGATGTTTCACGCCAGTTTCTGACTTCCTCAAGCAGTTCTTCAAACGTGTGTATTTGTAGTAAAGCAGAATTGTTGACGTTAAAATACCCCAGCGCCCTTAATACTTTCAATGCTTATGAGGGTCTTAAAATAAGGTCTTAAAATAAAAGGATACAAGCCTTCTCTCAGATGTAGATACCCGACACAGTTTTAAACCACACACAAAAAAACGTAAAAAATCAGCCCTAATGATCTTTATTATGTGATAAAAACAAGAAACGTGTTACAAAATAAGTAAAAACATTTATTAAAATACAGTAATACAAGAAAAATGATGCTTAAATTGTAAGCTCAGAACGGTTTATAGAAAAGCAGGTTTAAATATATCTATGAAGTAAAGCAGCATAGGAATTTGCAAAAAAGTGTGCGAGCGCGCGTCCGTGTTCTCGACCAGTTGTGACATGAATTGAATGTTGTTTGTCCTCAAGCATGAGAGAGAAAGGCTGTGTGTGTTTGTCATTGCTTTGATTCAAAAAAATGTAGATTTCCTTATGAAATGAACCATGTTTGTTGTTCTATTTGTGGTAAAACCATAAAAAGCAAAGATTTACGATGTTTTCACCACAATAGCCATACTCTAACCATGGCATTTATAGTAAAACTATGGTAATACAAATGGTAACCTACCGGACAAAATAAAGAAAACATGGTTAAGGGTGAAAGCATGTGATATTCTCCTGAAGGTCACAGGTGCTTCAGACTCGCACATGCAAATATTTGTTGCTTTGACGGTTTCGTTCGTTTAAAGAAAGATCAGCTGTGTTTGTGTGTGAAAAGTAGTTTGAATCTTTCTAATAAGATGAAATTTATTGTTTGACATTAATGCTGTGTGTTTGGGAGCAGTGACTGCGTTGTGCATTTGTTTTCTTGAAACCTGTGTCTTAAAACGACAGTTCGGCCGAAACAAAAAAATCTGTCATAATTTGTTCCCCCTCACATCATTCGAAACCTGTTTATGATTCTTTCATCCTAAAACTCAAACGAAGATATTTTGAGAAATGTCTCGCTGGTTTTGTGTTGACGCAATGAAAGTCAGTGCAGTTCAGAGTTGTTTGGTTATCGACATTCTTCAAAATATCTTCTTTTGTGTTCTTCCGAAGAAAGAAACATGACATCAGGGTGAATAAACGATGAAATAATTTTCTTTTTTCTAACCGAAGGCGCATGAGACCATCAGTTTTGGTAATCGCCAGCCCCTGTTGTTGAGGTCACTTCTGTTATCGCTGGTCCAGGATCAGAGGTTGTTGGCCTGAATGATCTGCTGTAGGATATTGTCTACATCAACTGTGTCGAAGCTTATGCCCTGCATATCTAGGTTTGGCAGAATGGAGGACAGCAATGCCACCACATTATGACGGATGGATCGCAGTCTGTCCACCGTGACGGTGCTGTTGGGGAGACAGACAGACAGAGATGTTCAAGGTAAAGCACAAGAATTTGTATATTTATTTGAATATGAATAGTGTTTTCGACATCATTGTTGGACACAGACCTGTTGTATGTGTGGTTGGGTGTGTTTGTGCTCTGGTCTCTCCTCTCGTTTATCTCTGTTTGTCTCATTTGGTTGAGCAGTTGGTCTCTTTCGGTTCTCATCTTGTCCAGATCGGTAAATAAAGTCTGATTCTCAGTCTGGAGTTTAGCACATGTTTTACTCCAGTAAAGCTCATCTTTAGAGATGTTTTCCGGCCCATTCTCCAGACCGTTCAGCTGTTCATCCGGCCTCTGAAGAAGAGAAGGATTTCAAGTTGGTTTATATCATATAATTGATTAGTTTTGTGAATGTCTTCATTGAAGACTGTACAGAGTAAGAGTATGAATCTTTCATCAAAGATGTTCTTCAATTTGTTGAATAATAACATGATGTCAGTTTTACAAACAATTTACACAGAAATCTGCTCGTGTTTCATAAATAATACTGTCAGGATGACATCTGCGTTTACAACCCACAAAAAATCTATTTATATTATTTACGCTTTTAATGTTTTTTTTCAAATAAACTATAGTAAATGGAAAAATTGTAGTAAATACTGTAGTATGCTATAGTATTTGCGATAAATAAATAAAAAAATACTAAACTACTGATTAAACTATTTAGTAGTACTAACTATAGACCGTTTTATTGGACGCGCGCGCGCGCCTGCCCCCCAGTTAACTATTCATATTTGATTAAATTTATGTTCATATTAATTTATATTATTGTTTTACTGTATAATAATTGTATTAAATAAACAATTTGTTGAATTTTGTTGTAAGTTCATTTAAAGAAACCGCATGGACATCTAGCGGTTGAGTTTGGTATCGCAGTCTTCATTCAAAATATTGAGGAGGCAAGTTTAGCCACATTCACATTTGTGTCCACTTGAAATATGTGACGAAATGTATTTTCTGCGTTTTATCGGCTAAACCAATGACATCAAGTCGAGGGCTACGAACTGCATTCATTCTTGTCATGCATTCACTCGACTAACCCTCAACTTTCGGCTTTCTTTGTGTAAAATAAGAAACATTCATGTCGTTCTTTCTCATTTTAACTCTAATCCAACCTGTTGTGTTGTAGGCTACACTTGTTGTTGGCTCCTTAGAAAAAAAAGTGTTAAATGCTCTCTCATCTGTAAATCACTTCGTCATCCAAGCGTCTGCTAAATCAACAAATCAGTGTACACCGTACATCTGTCCCTCACAGCTTTGCATCGATTAATGTATTGTTGCATCACAACTTGAATCCCAGACTGTGTCACATCACACGTCATCTTACCTGACAGTCCAGGTTTGAGCCAGACGTCAGTCTTTCCACACTCTGTTCATGTGACCCTGACTCTGCACATGTGGCCCGCTCCTCGGCCATGGTGAGGTCTGATGATTCCCCATCGGTTACCATGGCCACCTCCATCACCGTCTCCCTGATACCCAGGATTCGTTTAAGCCGCTTGGCCTCGCGCTCCAGCTGAGCGAGTCTATGACTGAGGGCGGCGCGGTCCGATCCGTCCACCGGCAACGGTGAAACGGGCTGAAACCCAGAGCGGCTCAGAGGCGTGACCACAACCGTCTGAGCCACGGAGGCGTGAGGGGACAGAGGGTGATGGAGGTTTCTGGGCTGCGGGGGCCCGTGAGATGTCTGCATCTCTGCGGGACTCTCGAGCGCAGCTGATTCCGGATGCAAGAGTTCCTCATGGGACACTGGCTTCACGCCGGGTGCTGGTGGGGTGTTTGTTTCGGACTCATTGTGAGATTTATCTGTTGTTTCTTTGTCCGAGTCTTCATTCATATTATCAGTGGTTTCCGTTTCTGATGGTTTCTGAATTGCATCTGTTGTTTCTGCTTTTGATGTTTCATAAACTTTATCTGTTGATTCCTGTTCTGTTGCTTTCTGAATTTCATATGTTGTTTCTGGTGCTTTGTGAATTTGATGTGCTTTTTCTGTTGTTGCGGTAAATAGATAATGCCGAGTAGGCATGTCAGCGATTTCGTCCAGGTATGAAGATAATTTCCACAATTCATCGTGTGAAGATGCTTCTTTCCTTCGTTTTCTAAAAGAAATAAAAAATAGCAAGTAGAAAATAACCAATACATTTACGTATTTAGCAGATGCTTTTATCCAAAGCGACTTGCATTACATTGTACTATAGATTTGTTTCTAACTATGTGCAATCCTCTGAAACCGAACCCATGACCTTGGTGTTGCAAGCACAATGCTCTAACCACGTAGCCACAGGAAAGTCTTTGAAAATGTATGTAGTTTTTATTTGTGTATCGTAATTATGTATTTGCTCACCCTCATGTCATTTCATTTCACACTGTTTTTTTATTTCAAACAGTACATAAATGAATTTGTTCTTATGAACACAGAGAAAGCAATTATTGATTCTATCATTGACTGCCATAGTAGGAATAAAAATTGTAGTTAAGGTGCCCGAGAACAGTTTGTGTTCCTAAATTCTTCAAAAGATCTCACTTTGTGTTCAACAGAACAACAAAATATGCAACAAAAATGTTCCTACTATGGGAGTGGATGATGTCACAGACTGAAAATTGCTAACATTTTACAAATCTCTTTCTTTGTGTTTAATAGACTAAAGAAATGTAAACAGGTTTGAAACAACCTGAGGGTAAGTTAACGATGACAGAATTTTATTGATGAGTGAACAAGCCCTTTGAGTCCACGTGAAATCAAAATGCAAGTTTTGTGGCTTTTAGCATGAACTGAAAGGATATATTCCATGCTGTGAGGTAAATGAAACATTACTGTACATTAACCACACCTTGTTTCTTTTCCACATCTGAGCTGTTACAAAAGTAAATGTAAATTGGAAAAATGTTGTATTTTTCAGACCTTGGTGATGGCGACGATTCCTCCTCTTCCGGGGCAGCGACTCCATCATCATCTGTAACCTGCGTCTCCATGGAAACCGTGACCTCATCCTGTTTGGTCTCTGATGTAGGTTCAGATAGCACTCGACAAAGAGGACGCGCTGAGCTTTTCTTCAACTACAACACACACACTTATTATAGTCAGGGGTGTGAACAGCACAACACAACCCTAAAAAAGGAAGTGAGGCTGTTTCACATGAACGTCATTCTTTTTTTTAAATACTTCGATGACCGCAAAAAGAGAAGGAGTGCAGAAAAACGTTGCATTGCTGGTTTGTTTTGCATTGTAATGCACACACCCATTGCCGACGCACACACTTCACAATAGTTCAAGTTTGCATATGCAAAGTTTTCGTTTTTATACATTTGTTATATGTCCCGTCTGGCCGCAGGTAAAAGGAGACGGCCGCAAACATTCCTCCACAAAGCATTTATACACACAACAGAGTCAACACAGCGAGTGTGTGATCACATCCTTCTGACACAAAGATGACATGAGATGTGTACCTCCAAAGATCTTCCTCTCCTCCTCGAAGATGCCTGTTCCCTGCACACACACAAACAAACAGTCGCATTAAAGACACGCGTGCACAATAACCATGAGTGAATTCAGACTTCAGGATGTGGTCTCGCACACACGCACACAGAGATGTTTTTTATATCTTAACTGTTTCTTGAAGGTTTTTTGGTAGCTTGGCGTTGTGACGTTCTCCTCTGTGTCTTCTGGCAACAAACAACTCCTGTTAACAACGAAAGAAGTCATTCCTAAATCGGTTTATGCTGAAACATTTAAGATTTTTGCTTTTATCCATAACAACGTACAGTACAGTGCATTTAAGGTATCTTTACGTGTTTGTTATGAGTCATAGCCAACATGAAAACGACTGTAGTATACTTAATTATTTACTATGGTAAACAGCAGGAAAATTCACAGATCCTAAAGTGCTTTTGAACCTCGACATAGTCAATGTTAAAGGGAAACTCCGCACAAAAATGTAAATGGTTATATGCTTCAAATCTGTATAAATGTCTTTGTTGTGCTGAATACAAAGGAATATATTTGAAAGAATGTCGGCAACTGACATTCCTGGGACATCAATGTGTGAGTTTACATGCACAGTCGTGCTCCGATTGCGTTTAATAAACTGATAACAAGTAGGGTCATGTAAACGCAGAAAACGGTTTTCTATTATCGTGAAAGCTCATTAACGGTGCAAGCTAAACCTGCTCGGCAGAGGATGTTTTTTGCCCATTACTCTGATCAAGCAATGCATATAAACACCTTTACCGGTTTTCTCTCAGTTTGGTTTATGTGCGTTTGTCTGACAGCACAATAGTAAAAGTCTCAAACGGAAGTAACAGTAAAATAACAAAAGTCTAGAATCACGCAGTTTATGTAGAAACGGCTAAATGAAAAGCTATTGTTGCATATGCATTACTGCGGACATAAGAGGAGAAATAAAAATAGAGCTTCTTTTGTAGCTAGACGGACTCTTTATTTTGTGCATGTAAACGCACTCATTGACTAACAAAGTAGGAAAACATTCAAATGTTAGTCAAAGTTTCACCCAGAACTGTTTCCTTAATTCTTCAAAATGTCTCGTTGTGTTCAACAGAAAGAAAACGATAAAATGTTTATATCTACTGTGGTAGTCAGTGATGTCACAGAAATGTCAGTTGCTAACATTCTTACAAATATCTTTCCTTGTGTTCATCTGAACAAAGAAATTAAAACAATTTACTCACCCTCAAGTTGTTCCAAACCTATGACAGAATTAATCATTTTTTTGGTAGGAGTATCCCTTTAAAGTACAGTACTTTTGAGTTTTTTTATAGAGTTCTCATTCACCTCAGACGTGATATTGGATGCATGATGCAGCTGAAGGGATCAGGAATATTTCCAGAGAACAGATGAGTGGCAACTCCTCTCCATTTCAAACACTCCTCACACTGAATCCACGTCACATCACTGGAAGAAAAGTGAGACACATCCACCAGTTCTTATTCATTGGCTCTTATTCATTTCACAGAGATGCTCTTGGGTATCAGATTTTTAGGAATACAGTTAAACTATTGGTAGAAAAGGTATCCCTTTAAAAATGAATTAATTGTTTATTCATCCCCACCTCATAACAAAACAGTAGAAGTTTTTTTCTTTTGCAGAACACAAAAGAAGATACTTTGTAGAATGTTGGTAACCAAACAGCATTGAACCGCATTGAATTCCAAAATATGAAGACAAAACCACTGAGACATATTTTGAAATATCTTCTTTTGTGTTCCACTGTGTGAATAAACGATACAGATTTTTTTGTCTCATGTGAACAATCCCTTGAACAGAAGAGAATAGATCCATGACTTTTGCAGAAATGTTGTTCCATGGTTAATAAACTTCTCTCACTTCTCTCTGTTCAAACAACCTTTTTGTTCCATTGTTGACATTATTAAATCAGTTTTTTTATTTGTTTACTTAAGTGTTTATTGTGTTTTCAGCCATGAGCTACGGTTTGATTCTGTATAAATAAAATAAGTTTGAATCTGTACAGTTTTTGTCAGCATATCTTATTTCTGTGGCTCTAGATTGAGATGTCATGTGACATTTGCGGCTCGGGTGATTGGCTGAAAGAAACGACTAAGATACCAGCGTCCGCCACCAACTGGCTTTATCCAGGTAATACTTTTACTCATTTTTTACACACTTTTACTCTGATATATTTAAAATCATATCTTTAAAATCATCTTCTCAAAGTTAACATGTTGGTGTTTTTTATGACTGTGTATATTGTTATTTTAAGGGTGTGGTATGTGTTGTTGATGGATGTACTTCAGCTATAAATTCACGTCATCATGTTTTTCTACAATATTACAGCACGTCTGCTTTTGTTATCTGACGCATCTCTCTGTGTGAATGTGTGAGCTCTGTGGTCTAACAGAAAATAGACAGTCAGTTTTTTGCGAGCTAAGTTGCTCTATCTCTCTTTTTTTGCCCACAAACCCACAGCTCAGTGTGGCCGATGCCGCTCAGCCACCTGTCTGACAGACAGATGAACTCGAGCCGATAGAGACGCAGGAACCAGGAAACCTGTTTCATTAAAGCAACTGTTGTGCATCTGAATGAAAAGCTAAGGGAAACAAGCGTACACTTCCTCTTCCTCATCTCCTTCCTCATCTCCTTCCTCATCTCCTCTCCCATCGTCCTCTCCATCTTCCTCAGATTCCTCTGCATCCTCGTCTTCATTTTTCTTCTCCAGGGCCAGAAACTCTCTCTCTTTTGCTTTCTTTTCCTTCTTTTCACGCCAGTAGTCGTTCAGTTTGAGCCCGAGAGCTGCCAGAGTAAGTCTAGGAGTATACAAAAGCCAAAATGTGATAGATAAACAGATAATAATCATAAAATAAAATGTCATTTTCAAGTTAATTATTTACATTTAGAATGTTGTTTTTATTAATTGTATTATACAATTTGTCTCGATTAATTTAGGGCCGTTGGGCAATTAATCGCGACTAATCGCAATTAATCGCATTCAGAATAAACGTTTGTGTTTACATAATATATGTCTGTGCACTGTGCATATTCATTTTGTATTTATAAACACATATACACACATGTACGTAGGAAACATTGACATATTTACAGTATATTGACCAATTATTTAAGTAATACATAAATGTTTATTAATTTTGATATTTTATATTTTTCTTAAATATATGCATGCACGTTATGCACAGTAGACAGACAGATATATGATGTAACTCAAACTTTTATTCTGGATGCGATTAATCGTTTGACAGTCCTCTTTTGATTCTTACTGAAGCTGCAGTTTATATTTTTCGCTAACAATAAACAAAAAACTGTTATTTAGCATAACATAAACCCAACCACGATTCACAACCAAGAAGTTTATTAAAAAATATTAACAGTATAGTTTAAATCTGCAAACTTAAAAAATAAGTACATGAAGTAAGCCGCACTTTTGTTTCAAAGATGGCGATAGAAAATCAAATGTTACAAATAGCAGCTTTAATGTTTATAAATAATCCCTTTCTTGTGTATTGTTAGTTCTGCAGGGTTGTGATCCTCTGTACACCAAAGCATTCACTGTCACTGAAGGACGTTTTCTCTGTGGCTTTAGTTTTGAATATGGCAAGAGAGTCAGGCCGGGATTTAAATGAGTTGTTGTATGAGTTGGATGGCTTTGGTGTAGCGTTGCATGTGTATGTTTGTGGTGAGCTCCAGGTATGCACCTGTATTCTTTAGTGTACTCGAAATCCTGCTTGTTATGAGCTGGCTTGAGGAAGTTACACTCGATCACTCCGATGACACCGCCCCCTGACCTTTGACCTGATGACTGAACAACACACAAGAGGATGAGAAGCACTCTGAAGGGGTCACCAAATGCACTACTATAGCTGGACACCAAAAGCATTTATTGTTTGAACTTAGAACGTAATGCAATCTACTATTTTTCCCTACAAAAAAAGAGTTGAACATTTGATAAAGGAAGCGGAGACAATTAAATCTCATTGCAGTTCCTAACTGTTTTACAAGGTGGCTTGTAAAATATTAATTCATATTACGAATTTGTGCAATCCTTTTCATGCATTGATGTCAGGTTTATCATTATTAATTTTTCTTAAGAATCGTACATTTTGTTTGACTCGCGTTGTATGAATTCATACGAATTAGCCTCATTGTAAAACAGTCATAAATTCCCTTAATATTATGACGAGAGTATTTCATGATGGGCACTATAAACTTTTTCTCAGCGCCACAAAATACGTACCATCAGGTACATATTGCTATAGTTTTGAGACGCAAAAGTCCACAGGGGGCGCTAAAGTGAAGATCTGCATCGACGAGTGTTACGGTTTGCCTCTGCAAGATTTTATAAATGCTCATTATTTGTACTTCAATAGATATGTAGAGCACCTTACCCCAACCTTAACCAAAACTAACCACTTCCCGACCACATATACATGCAACAAGAAAATAGAAGTCAGAGATGGGTATTTTATTCAAACACAAACCAAAACTGTATTAAAGGATTGCAAACTAAATATCGTTGGACGGGCTTGCGTTTCCGGTCTGTCGTATTCGCATGCGTATAAAGTCGATGGAAGGAAAAGTCAAGTGTGACCGCTGCTTAAGCACAGCAGGTTTGAACCGCAGACGTTCGCGCTCCAGCAATGTAATGACGCAACACCCAGTCGTCGCTGACGTAACGGTTCACACATCGGCGGTAATTTTTTGTACTGTCACTGGCCGTGTCCGAAATAACCCCTGTATCCTTATAAAGTGCACTGTTTGAGGGGACATCCATTTTTATTGGTGTCCGAATTCCTAGTGGACATTATTGAGTCAATCCCATGATGCATCATAATAACGAGTAGCCTACATGTATGTACAACCAATATTGCTAGCCATCTATCATGATGCTCGTGCTGAATGTATTTAGGGGTGGGGTCGGGTAACATGCTCAAATACGTCTTAATTGTTCGTAAATATTAAACGTACACAAAATACGATGTCTGATTAAATTCACCGCCGTTCTGGACTTTGGCAGAATGTCGTACTGGTCATTCCGCCCCTGTATGATGGTAGGTATTTTGTGACACTGCAAAAATTGTCCAGAGGTACATAGACCTACAGATTTTTCCTATGGGCCCAGGTTGTATATCACATATATGAGCTGTGTTTATGTGTCGAATACCTTGATCTGGCAACCGACTTTCTCATAGGCTTTTATGAGTCTGTTTTGATGGTACATCATAATGCCGTAGTGCTCCTTATTTTTCCCGTTGAATCCAAACGTTATTTTCACTCTCTCGTTCTGAGCGGTGGCTTTTAAGGAAAACATTTTGTGTGTTGTCCAGATGCGTAGACATTTGTTCATTCTCTTCAGTGAAAAGGATACAATGAAATGAGGTTTATATACGTCGTTCTCGATCATAGACAGACTCTTGGCCACCAGCTTAGTTTGAACTTTCTTCTGTCGCAAGATGATCTGAATCCTGGGCTTCAGGTAAAGAATACTGAGATATGCCTGAAAAGAAGAGAGAGAGAAGCATGTGTTTTATTTCTGTCCTCACTTCTTGCCGTTCTTGTTACACGGCTGCTGTACGTCTTCATTTCCAACACAATCGAGGAGTCGCGTGTATTTCTATGTAAAGTGAGCATCCGGCACACGTTCATTTCCATACATTTGGTTAGACAAAGACAATCAACAGCATGTACAATGTCAACTTTTTCACGTATGAACAACTTCATGAGCATAGAAACGAAAACAGAAACAAATGAGACGATTGAAATAGTCTGGATTTGGGTGAATTGGATGAGCAATGTTTGAGCTTGTATTGAGATCTTCAATGATATCGACTTTTGTTTGAAGACTTCTCAGACAAATCTGAGCTCGGACATCTCTCCTGAAACTCTAAAAACCGACACATTTCTGACTCTTTTTCTCGGGAGACACAAATGAGATTTATGCAAAAAAACAATTTGCTCTCAATGTTCATAATGAGATTTCCGTCATTTTGACTTTACAAATCTGAGTTGTTTGTGTAAATGGGTTAACATTTTCATATCTCGAGGTCAGTGTCTCCACATGAAAATCCACATGGACAAATTTTCTTATATTCAAGTCTCTCTCTCTCGCATAGAAACACATTTGCATCTCCACTGTAAAAGATAGCCACACCCCCTACATCTCTGAATTTTGTGTGGCTTTGTGTGTTCTGGTTAGATCTCTCTGTCACTCACTCGGAGAGAAAACTCCATCTCCGGTGTGCTGTGACTCTCTCTGCGGTGTCTGTAATAATCTCTCCTCAATTTCTCCTTCGCCTCCTCTGAATAGATTTCCGGCAGACGTATGTCCTCTGCATCCGTGTCGAAGTCAAACTCCGGCTTTTCATCTTTATTTCTGTCACGTAGGAGGGAAAAGGCTAACAGATTAAAGGTCTTAAATTCTGAAATATAAAGAGGAAAAATGCAGTGATGTGCCACAAAGCCAAACGTTTGTATGCACGCGTGGAAAGCCCCCAAAATGTAAATGGCTGTAAAGAAGCGTAAATAAAATAAAGATAAAGGTTGTGTTCATCTTTGCTTGGTCGTGTGCAGTTCGTTAAGTGCCTTTTTTAAATATGTTATTTGCAAAAGTTCCAAGAACTCATTGTTTGTTTGGACATTTGTTAAACTAAACAGTTTCAGGGTAATATTCAAAACGAATTCAAATCAGCCAAGTGCTCTTCCAGCATGATCCGCACATCCGTCTGCACAAAACATTAAACTCTAGTGTAAATGTTGTAATGTCTGCGTGTCTCAAGAAATGTTTATTTACTAAAACGGCGCTTTGGAAATACAATCAATGCGTTTGGTTTGGTTTCTCTGCGCTACAGACCTGCGAATGTTCCAGATGATGATCTTAGTGCCTTTCTTGCCCTGTATGGAGTCCATCTGTTCCTCCAACTCGGACACGGTGGGGAAGAGAGAATATTTCAGGATGGCTCTGAGACTGGCCTCTGAATCCTCTGTCACCACCAGCGTCTGTAAGACGGGGCTGTTAAGGGCACCAAACATCTCGTGAAAACAAGAAAATCGAACCCTGTGTCCAAGGACAGAGCTCACACGGTCACACATTTGACTGTAGAACGGCGAAGCATTAAATAGTTATTTTTCATTGTGCATTTACATTTCTGCCTTTGGCAAACGCTTTTATCCAAGTTAAGTTTCGGAGTATGTGATCTGTGGCGGACAGAAGGATATTGGTCTGTTGGTTGAAGGGTGCGATGGGTACGATGACAGCTTGAGCGTTGATGGCCTGCAGGAAGCTTTGCGAAAGCATTCCGACGCTCTGACAGCCTCCGTTCTTGGTGAAGATCAGAGCGTCCCGTCCCAAACGCATGGAACCCGACTTAAACCCGTTACCGTAAACCCCAATGGGCTTGTGACTCCCTTTGGCAGAACCCTTCTCCGTGAATCCAAAACTAGAAAGCAAAATAGATTTTATTGGTCATGCAAAACCTGCCAGGCTGTCCCGGGTAGTTGCCAGGGTGTTGCTACGCAGTTGCTAAAATGTTCTGGACTAGTTAACACACGTTATGTCATTTCTGACCTGTGTGACTTTCTTTCTTCATCAGAACACAAAAGAAGATATTTTGAAGAACGTTGATAACCAACAACACTGAACCCCATTGACTTCCACTGTATGAACACAAAACCACGGAGATGTTTCTCAGAATATCTTCTTTTGCGTACCACTGAAGAGTCGTATACTGTACAGGTTTGGATGACAGATTTATTCTGTAAAACAATCTCTTTGAGGCAGATGGTTGCCGACAGAATCAAAGGTCAAACGTCTGTGATATGATGATCTCTTGAGATGATGATCTGCAATCGAATGCATGTAAAGATAGCATTTGAATATAACTGTGTATTCAGCACCTGAGCATTTTGTGAAGTCTGTTAGGTGTCATTCCGCTCCCGTTGTCCATAAAACTGAGACACAGCTGTTCTCCGACTGTCAGAACATCAATCCAGATGTTTTTGGCAGTGACGCCGGGGTCAGATGCATTATCTGTGACAGATCATCTGTATCAGTTCAGGCGGTAGTTTATTAACAACACGTGCTTTATATCCGTTTAATGTATGCTTTGTGCAATCATAATGTACGTTATTCACACTTTTTTTACCTTTTAACTTAAGTGACAAACCCACAACCTAAAAGCAGCAACACAAACGCATGTGCTGGTGTTCTTGGGTTATGCATCCTGTTGAAGCATTAAGCTTAATTTAGTTTGTACGCTCCGTATCTTGATTATTAAATGATCAAAGATGAACACATTTAGAAATGGTTCATCTGTCAGTTTCCTGTCTCCAGCGGATCTGCTCCTGAACACTTCAACAAACTTTAACTGTTAATTCTGTATAGTGTTTGCAGATGTAAGTGTTTGCACATGTAGTGGATGTATGAAGTCATTTCGACGCATGTTCACACAGGTGTCCTGACCACAGGTGTTGATCAAACCCTTTCACAATGAATGTGCTTCAGTTGCAACTAACAAGTGTCACTATACTTTTCAAGCTCAGCCTGATTTTGCAAAGTGCTTGGTATCCTCAGGGCAACATATTTTGTTGACACTACCTAGGACAACATTCTTATAA
This sequence comes from Triplophysa dalaica, assembly GCF_015846415.1. Classification (NCBI taxonomy): domain Eukaryota; kingdom Metazoa; phylum Chordata; class Actinopteri; order Cypriniformes; family Nemacheilidae; genus Triplophysa; species Triplophysa dalaica. Next base: position 1,658,097 of record NC_079557.1, read on the forward strand.
ATAAAAGCTTAACCCACTCCAAACCATAACTTACTTCTAAAATCAGGGGGGAGTGAAAAGTGAAAAACGATGGCCTAGAAGCATTAAATCTTTGGTTTAAGATTAAACTTAAATTTAAATAAACTGTAAATGTATTTCTGAAATCTGATTGTTTGATTTGAATGTTGTCCCAGGGTCCACATGATGTTGCCCTAAGGACAACAACCACTTGGCAAAATCAGGAGAGACACTTATCAACTGTATTGTTTTTCTAAGCTAACAAACATATTTTCTTCATTTCTTTAATTTCATAGCTACCTATTATGTACACTTTGTTCTTTCAACAATAACACTTTCACAAAAATGTCTACAACTTATTACAGGAAGCCTAATGTTGAGAGTCTCAGTTGGAGCCTATTGTCCATGTGGTCTTCATGAAGTAATTTCATTACTATTTAGAAAGTGACTTGTTTAAATACAGTTGATATCGATATAACTTTTTAGTAATTACATTTTAAAACGAGGGTTATTTATAAATACAGTGCTATGTTTCGTGACCGGTGTCCACATGGAGACCCCCCTAAAAGCGCAGCCGCAGGTGCGCAAAAGCGCACGTCATCCAAATACGCACTTACAGTCTGTAAGTCTCTGCGGAAGTTTAAAACGAAACTCGCATTACTTCCTGCACAAACTTTCGATCAAAATTTCAAAAGGCATTTGGGATGTTTACCTATGAGCTCGGCGACAGCGCTGAATGGCCATGTGTGACTGGTGGAGTTGCTCTCCAGATACGTCGGGCTCATCTATAGCATAATGTAGATGACTTAAAATAACGCAGATTACATGAAAGCAGATGAAAATGCATAAAAGTGAATGTAGTTATAAAGAAAACTTACAGAGCTCAGACGGATGCCGTGTTCACTGAGTCTCGCCATCATGAAGACGCGCTTCGGGTGGAGAGAGAGAGACTAATGCGTGAAGATTAGCTCAGCAGCGCTTCCTCTTTCATTTCTGGGTCTGTGTGACACTCCCACCCACAGATGTCAACTGTCTGTATGTACACAGTGCATGCGTGCTTATACATATCAACTATGTACGTTAAGGGTCACTTTACTGAAATGTTTCTCGTGAGTTTAAAAATCTTAAAAGAATAAGAATGTTCAAAAATGTTTTTAAATTCATGATTTAAAAATGAATTAACCAATAAGAGGAAAAGATGGGATTTATGGGAATATGAAAAACTCTTAAAATCTAAAAGATCTTCGCAGAAATGTCATAGTTGAACCATTTTTTGTTCCCCAAAAAAACTTTTAGGTAAATGTTCTTATAAGAACCATTTCATTCATACCTTCTGCTTAAGAACCCCCTTTTTTACAAAACAGAAATGTTCTGGGATACTAAAGGTCACAATAAATATTAAAATCTAAAATATTTTTTTATTATTATTCAGTAAATAAAAGCATAGAATTCCATTTCATGTGGGAATTTCAAGAATTTCAAGACAATAACATTTTGCCGAGGTGCAGCTCCAAAGAGAACAATATTGTAGTCCCACCATGATGACCGCAGACACAGAATACATCTCTGGTTTCAGTGAAGCACAACAATGTTTGTGAAGTTTATTTTATTGTTTTTTATAAAATATTGTAACATCACAAGAGAATTAAGTCAAACAAACAAATGTAGTAAATAAAATTGGATATTTTTAATATATTGATCTAAGAGGAAATCAAATTACAACACTGTCTTGCAATTCACAGAATTTAACAGAATAGTGCATTTAAATACAGCAGATTTTTGCTTTGATCATTTTTTGGATCTCTCTCTCTCTCTCTCTCTCTCTCTCTCTCTCTGTGTGTCTCTCTCCCTCTGTCTCTCTCTCTCCCTCTCTCAGTCTCTCTCTCGGTCTCTCTCTCTCTCTCTCTCTGTGTGTCTCTCTCTCTCTCTCTCTCTCTCTCTCTCTCGGCCTCTCTCTCTCCCTCAGTCTTTGGTAGCGTAGAAAAGTCCCCAGCGTTGGTCTCCAGTCTCACAGCGCTGTAGTTTCTCTGTCCATCCCTTTAGGATAATATCATAATCTTCGCTGGAGAACTCCTGCAGAAGAAATGGAGGTTTATTGTGTGTATGCATGTTTGTTTGGATTGTGTCTGTTTGAACAAGTGTCTATTTATGTGTGAACAAATGTGTGTGTGTGTATGATTGAATGAGTGTCTATGTATGATTAAACAAATGTGTATGTGTGTGTGTTCTTGTGTCTGTTAGTGTCTATGTATGTGTAAACAAATGTGTATGTGTGTGTGTGTTTTTGTGTTAGTTTGAATGAGTGTTTATGTATGTGTGAACAAATTTGTGTGTGTTTTTGTGTTAGTTTGAATGAGTGACTATTTATGTGTAAACAAATGTGTATGTGTGTGTTTTTGTGTCTGTTTGAAAGAGTGTCTATGTATGTGTAAACAAATGTGTATGTGTGTGTGTGTTTTTGTGTTAGTTTGAATGAGTGTTTATGTATGTGTGAACAAATTTGTGTGTGTGTGTTTTTGTGTTAGTTTGAATGAGTGACTATTTATGTGTAAACAAATGTGTATATGTGTGTTTTTGTGTCTGTTTGAAAGAGTGTCTATGTATGTGTAAACAAATGTGTGTGTGTGTGTGTTTTTGTGTTAGTTTGAATCAGTGTTTATGTATGTGTGAACAAATTTGTGTGTTTTTGTGTTAGTTTGAATGAGTGACTATTTATGTGTAAACAAATGTGTATATGTGTGTTTTTGTGTCTGTTTGAAAGAGTGTCTATGTATGTGTAAACAAATGTGTGTGTGTTTAGTGTTTGTGTGTCTGTTTGAATGAGTGTCTATGTATCTGTAAACAAGTGTGTGTGTGTGTGTGGTCACCTGTATAAAAGCTTCTTTGATCTCCTCTGCTCTGTGTAATTCAGACTTTATGACTTGAATAAACTGTTCTGTTCTGTCCAAAGCTTGAACATTCGTGAATCCAACCTCTTTCAGGAACTACAACACACACAATATCATCACATCACAGGCATTAACAAGCATTGCGACACATTGTGATTTATATCAACGTTATATGAAGGATCAAATATTACTCTGATCACAAACAAACATGAATAGTTCAGTATGACTTCATCAGATTAGGTGTTGTTGTGTGTGTGTCTCACCTGTCCGTATCTCTGAGGTGTGTAGAGGATATATCCCCTCTGACTCACATACTCCTGAAACGCTGGAGACCACGGCTGTTCTCCACAACAATAATCACTGATCAGAAGCTTCCCGCCTGGCTTTAACCATGACTGAAACACACAAACACACACATTCGGAAGTTAAACCAACAATCGACCTGTTTCGAAACTATTTGCTGGAACACAAGAACACAACTTGAACAGAAGATTAACTTTGTTCTTCATGGAATAGTCAATCATACGGGTATAAAGGGCAAATGATTTCCTAGCTTTAGTGTAGTTGACAAACCATCTTTCTTTCCAGCATTCGCCGTTATTTGTGGAACGCAGAGCAAATATGTGTAACTTAACTTTGACCGCTTACTTCCTCAGATAATTATTCTCAATTCGATTTGCTCATAATGCGCGTCTGTGAGTTTGACCCCGTCTGCTTTAGTGGGCCAAAAACGTGACGTTTTAAAAAAAAAAGGATCCATCACCTCACATATGTTAAACACGTCTAAAGGCTAAAGGTGTGAAGTTTTAAATCCACAAACACTTACGCGTGTCAACACATTCTCATAAACTAACACATGTCCTAGACATACATCACACATGCGTGTATCTGTCGGCACGCTCACATAAAACTTTCTGAAGAGGTCAACTTTGTCCTTGATGTGCAGGATGGTGTCTCTGCTGTACACCACGTCAAAGGTGCGGTCAGGGAAACTTCTCTTCGTGGCATCCGACACCTCAAACTGCACCTGAAGAAGAACGACATCATCATATCACTTACATTTAATGTCAACAACCATTGGACTCATTAGTCTCATCTCATTGCATGTAAATGTATGTTTACTGCATGGCCACAGGCGTCATACTCAGAATGATAATTTCTTTAAAATGATAGGTTATTATAAGGGTATTCCCATGTTGCTAAGCGGTTGCTAAGGTGTTCTGGGGGGCTATTGCATAGATATACATAACTAGAACCCTCATTCAAGCGCTCCGGGCACATAGACGTGTCGGCCATCTTGGAACAGTCCACTGACCTCATTCACAGTTTGCGCAGCCATGGCTGTGAAAAGTTGAAACCATCCGAGGAAAATGGATAGCCTTTCGTTGTTGTCATGCGTTAGTGTAGCAAATATACTGTTTCAGTTCAGACAAAAAAATCATAAACATACACAGTCAGCTTGCTCTTGAGAGTCAGAGCAGCTTGCGCAGGGTTGCCAGATTTGCGAAACAAGCCTAATGCCTCTAGTCTAAACAACATAACTCAACATTCATGAATAAAACATTTTAAGATTGGAAGCTAAATAACTAAATCCTTCCAAACATGACCGGTGGCGAAACAAACGGCAGCAACAGTTACAAACGTACGGAAATTCCACGCGATAGCCACAGACTTGGCAACACAGATCGGCTCGAACCTTTCCAATATGGCGGACTATACTAGAGATGCTAATAATGATGCAGTTATTTATTTCTATAGGCTAGGGCATCACTACTGTAAGTGGTTGCTAGGGTTACCATTCCACCTGACAAGTGAGAATTTTTGCTGATTTGTTGTGTTTCCTTGTAAATCGATGAGAAATGTTTGAGATCATCTTCAATAATATTGACTTCTGATTGCAGACTTGACAAATCTGGGTTCTGTTTTTCACGTTGTTCACATCTCTTCTGAACGCAGATGAGACTTAACAAAAGTTTCCATTTGCTCTCCATTTAATTTCTAGGAGATCTCTTTTTTTCCTCTTATGGGGGTTTTCATAGACAGTGTCTTGAAAAACGTGACTTACTAGAGGAAGTTTCTCTGTGACGGCTCTCTCCATAGCGATCTCCACCATGTTAGACGACAGGTCCATCCCCAGAACTTCGACACCAAAAGTCTGTATCGCACACAGTGGTAATAATTCAGCATGTCTGACGTGTTGTTAAGATATTGTTAATGGGATGGTGTTTGTTGTACACTCTTGAATCAGCACATGAATCCATCAGACGCCTGATGATCGCTCACCTTGGCCATGTGGAAATCTCCACCTCCAATACCACAGCCGACATCCAGCACCTTCTGTCCGGGGGTCAAGTTCAACATCTCCACAAACTCCTGGTGGGTTAAAGATTCACGAATCAGAAAACAAATTATTAATGATTGACTTCAATGAAAAGATAACGTCCTGTCTAGAGTTGTGCTTCTACAGAAGTGTGTCATGACCCCAAAAATAAATGGCAAGAAAAACAATGTAAATTGCAAGGAAAAGCACATATTCTTGTAATCTTAGTTTAAAATGTTACCTTTCATAGCAATTTGCAGCAAAATCGCTTGTCAGAAACTAGACCGATGAAGCACGGCTCGTTTTGACTTTTTTTTTAAACATTTTCATTAAAGTCCCAGTGAAATTAAAACTGACAATTCTTATTTTTTCATGACGCATTGCAGCGTCTATAGTAAATAGCTTTTCAATGTGGGTCATTTTATTTTTTAAATAAATGTGCCCTCAAAATCTTAAATTCAAATCTGAAAATGCAATGGTTTGGGCGGAGCATCTGTTAACTCCTCCCTTTCAACCCTTCAAAATCAATGAGCTGTTTTTACACATCCAATCAATTCGCAGTGAAAAACGCAAGCCACGTCCTCTAATTCCCTCTGGAATGTGTCAGAATACGGAAGTAAAAGCGATCGCAACTTCCGGTTCACGGTCACTTTAACAACATGTTTTAATGCAATATTAAGCACATTTTGGTATCTTAAAACAGACTATTCTTCTATTTTGTAAAATGAACTCCCCTCGACTTATCTCAAACTTCTGACCTTTGTAGTTCTGGGTCCTCCTGTGCTGACATATCCAGAGCCAAACATCTTCTCATAAAGCAGGATTCCTCTGCGGGTGTACTGCTGGTTATCCAGAAATTGCTGGAAGGTGGAGAATCCGCCCTGATGCTGCTCGACCACATCACGCCGAACCTTCTGCAGGATCCAACACAGCTGATTCTGATTCTTTTTCATCTGAAACATGACAAGGTTTCTTATACATTCTTTACATTTACACATTTGGCCGACACTTTTACTTTTATGCCTTTGCGCTGCTAATGCTCAACTTTACTTTGTTTACCTTGACGTAGGTCTGAACGGGTTTGTTGAGGACTATATCAAAACCGCAGCATTTCTTTTCCGCCTTCTCTGATTCGTCCAGCACCACTGATGTGATAAGGTGGTTGTAGTGGGCGGGGGTTCTGTAGTGGGTGGGGTTAAAATCTCGCTTGCTGTCACCTGTTTGGTTTAAAATGGCAAACATTAACACCTTTAAAATGATTAAACTTTAAAACTAAGTATTTGGTTTTCATGTCTTTCATGTCTTTTTGTCTATCGATCTAAAAACGTCACCGAAATGCGAATGATAATAGAACTAGTGGAGAAAATTATTAATCAATGTGATAAAAACGAATTGCTAAATTGCAAAGCAGTGTTCTCGAACCTGATTGGTGAAAGCAGGACTCTCTGAAGAACAGGTGCCCGCCTGGGCGGAGCCAACCGAGCATCTTTTCAGCCAAGGACCTCAACTCATGATCGCTCAGATACATCAACAGCCAATTAGAGAAGACCAAGTCAAAACTGAGAGAGAGGGAGAGAGGGAGAGAGAGAGAGAGAGAGAGAGAGAGAGATTTCATGTCTTCATGTCTTCATGTCAGGTCAAAAAATAACAAAATAAAAGTCATCTGTCTCTCAAATGCTTTTTTACACTTTTCATATTTTTCTAAACTAATATTTTTATTAGTTGCTGACATAGAGACATTAAAATGTGTGGCCCAAGTGTCCGACATGAATCAAAATGTATTAAAGCTCAGAATGCCTCAAAAAAGTCCTTTTATCCTCATTTCCTTGATAAGTTTTGTGTATAATGTACATTCTAGTAAATGTAGTTAGTGTGTAGATGTGAATGAGAATTCTCTCACCTGTGTTTTGGGAAGTCCAGCTTTGTGACATCAGCTTGGAGGAACTCAGCGTTGCCTAGGTGACTGTTGTCCTCCTTGTTTTTTTCCACAAAGTTCTCCATGAAGTCCACTGCGGTCACGTGACGGGCCTTGCCAATGAGGTGACGCGTGTAACGCCTGCAAAGGTCAGAGGTCATGATGACAATAGAGCAAAAACAACTTGGTTTGGACAAACACACGGAGGAAGAAAACAATCACTACAGAAATGTAAATTCACTATGTAAGCCCATCACTATATATACTTAATAAATATTACAATTAATTACCATAACCTAGGTTCCTAAACTTCAGTTTGGGATTTAATGTCACCTTGATGTGACCGTTTTTACCCAAATGTCAATTTGACAGAGACAGGTCTAAATGTAAAGGACAAAACGTGATCACTGACCCAATTCCAGCTCCGAGTTCCAGCACATCGGTCCCGGCCAGACATGGCAGCATTGAGAGGATCTCTGGAAGTTCATGTTGGGTCAGCTGTTGAGCGTTAGAATCAAGCATCATCTCCTCTACCGTCGCCAACTTGGAGTGTTCCTTCCAAAACTCTGTCATGGTGTTTCTCTCCGTTTCTATAAAGACAATATCCATCACAAGGTGATGACAATCCGTACAATTCTTTCATACAGTTATTCTACAGCAGCTATAATTCCTTAAAAGTGCTGTGAGTACACGCCGTCCCTTTGTGCAAACGGAACGTCTAGCTACACAATGTTGCAAATACTTAATGCTATAATGACCTAAATTCATCAAACATCCAGATCAAAGCAACTTCACCGTTTAAAAGAACTGTGTACCTTTAATGATCATGTAAATTCAGGCAGTGAAAATCAGAGAAGGCAATTACTGTAACTACCAGAATCTGGCCATGACATTGATGTATTGCATCATTTTTTTACATTGCAATTTTAAGCTTTTCTATTTAATAAGCTGCGAAAAAGATGTCAGGGACAAAACATGTCTTTCAAGTTTTACTCTGGAAGACCAAAGTGAGCAAAGCTTGGGATTGTTGCAGATCCTTCTCCAAGGTCTCTTTTCTTCCACAAATATTGATAGACTAAGACCAACATCAGGCAGTAGGTGTCATTCAATCAAATCAATATTTGCATACAACACAAAACACTATGAGTAAAAAGAAATCTAGTTTCCCAAAAAAACGTGTCTTACCTTTCTCCATGATCAGTTAATAGAAATAAAATTCAGTACAGACATAGATTCAAGTCTTTACAGCAACTACTGTTCGGCCTCTGTGTGCCTTTAAATATTCATGCGCTCTGTGATGACGGGACTATATGGCTCACAGCTCATAAATCCGAAAGACCACGAGGGTGAGGGGTGGAGACACGCGGCTTTATACATGAATAATAATAATGCGTATTATGGAGGTGTTCTTATCTGTACTCGAACGGGATTTCATCCTCTCTTACCTCAGTCCTGGACTCTGCATGGACGCGTGAATGATGGGAGGCGTCAGTAATGGGATGCGTCCGATCATGAGCCCATATCCAAACGCGCTCTCTGATTGGAGAAGAAAGGCATATTAAAAGCTCCTCCTCGGGCTCACGAACGGTGAATGTAATATTACACAACAAGGAAAAGCGCGCTTGTGTGGTATATTGAGCGCTACATGTGCACGGGCATCTGTTGGAATTGTGCTGACGCGTCTCCTCGCGCGCTCTAGTGAGGAATGTGCATTGCGCAATATTGCCTCATGCATTTTGCAGACCAACCCGGTAATACTGTTCAAACAAACCAACCATCACTAGTTGTTATAATTCATATAATCAGTTCAATTATGTGCTTACAGTGTTGCTTTGACTGCCAGAATAGTTATTAAACGTTTCCACCCTTATTGGCGTGGAATGCGATTATTTGGGATACATTGTGACAAGCGCATAACGCTTTACTTGTTATGTAATGACATGTTCTCCATCATCAATGTTAACATATTATATAAATGTCAAACTGTTTTTTAAACATGAGGTATACAATATTATGCTGGTTGGGTGAATTTTTTTTTGACATTTTCTATATTTAAAGCAATGGTTTGGTTTGTCCATGGGTTGAAACAATCCGGCATTTTTAGAATCTTAATCCATGCAATAACACAGTCTGAAAAGATGAGAAATGCAGGGAAATAATTTATAAACGCTTCACACAACAACTGAACACTGAAATCTTGCTGAGACAAAACACATGGGCTCAAGGACAGATGATGCAAGAGAAACATGCTGTTCTTTAACCCACCTGAAAGCTGGAACTCAAATTTTTCCTGAAATATATTCAAACTAAGGCCTTCCAAATGCTAAAGTGCAAGCAACAAAAAAAGTTTGAGTTGAAATTGAGATCATCACTAATATTGACTTTTGATTGCCGGCTCAGTTTGACACACTGTTTACATCTCTCATGACATTTCTGTGACATTTCTGACTCTTTTCTCAGGAGAAATATCTGAGATATTTTATTTTTGTAAATTTTTTTGTTCTTCTCTTTGTATTCATCCTGTCAGATTTTCTGCATATCTATATTTATTTCTTTTGATTAAAGTGTGAGATTTATAACACACCCATCGCCCCACTGTTACTCGACTCATGAGTCACTCTTCCAGCACACACCTGACGGGTGTTAACATGAGATCAGAGTTCAGTGTTCATGTTAACCTGACCTGGATTCAGTGCTGGACTGTGGTGTGATGCTGATCAGAGTCTCCAGAGCTTTTGTTCTGGGATTTGAACCAAATATTCCACTGCCACGTCTGTGTGCTCTTATGACCAATTACACATAGGAGTAAGCTAATGATTTACAAAGATAAAAGTTGAAAGGTGAACGTGTTTGATGTGCTTCAATGCAACATTCAGAATTAAATGTAGTTCATTCAGCGAACTGGACTCTAAACCGTACACATTTAATGATCACAACTTGTGTAGTAATGCCATGTTTTGGTTGATATGATCTAAAATATTGTACTTAAACATGTGCCGTGGTATTAAAGTTGTATTCTTTTGAAATTGTAGGAAAATATCATTGTACCCTACGTGAATATTGTAATCATTCAGCAGAATGGTATATATTTCACATTACAGATAGCCTACCAATGATACTATCATTATTCAAGTACATTTTTTGTAAGGGGTTTTCATTCTGAATACTTCTTATTTATTGCAAATAAATCAGAAAAAATAACCCTGCATAAATTTTGGATCACATATTTAATGTCACTAAAGAACCACTAGATGTCAGCACATCCCACATTTTCTCTTGAGCTTTCTTTAATGGAGTTAATCAGATTTGAATTGTGCATTTTTTTATATTTATATTCCCCCTATGTGTGTTTTCCTGACATATAATTAAAGGTTAATGTATCACACTTCATATTCAAATACATTTTCTTTATTCTCATGATAAATTGAATGACACTGCTGGAAATGTTTACCACTCGGTTCTCTCTCTCTCTCTCTCTCTCTCTCTCTCTCTCGCTATCACCCCTGTCTCTCTCTCTCTCTCTCTCTCCCTCCCCCTGTCTCTCTCTCTTTCTCTCCCCTTCTCCCCCTCTCCCTCTCTCCCCCACTCTCTCTTTCTCTCTCCCTCTATCTCTTTCCCTCTCTCTCTCTCTCTGTGTGCGTGTGTAAGAGAGAGAGAGAGAGGGACACACAGAATCTATTGGCTCTGGTCTAATCTGGTTTATTACTGTCATTTATAGGTGTTTTGGGGGACGTTATACATTGTGGTCTAAACTACATACCTCAGCAAAAACACAGCAGCAGAGAGACAAGTTTGTTCTCACGCTGCAGAATGTGCACACAAGAGGAAATGAGCTTGTGTTTAAGTGTGTTTGTGTCTGTGAGAGATAAAGAACGGTTGAGTGAACATTATTGCAAAACAAATGAATGATCTTGCGGCAGTATATGTGCCATTGCTAACACCAGAAGCTCTTTGTTTTATTTTCCCGTGACTGAGCATTATTGGGAGAAAATAAAACATTTTACGTGTGTGTGATGCTTGCATGAGCAAAATCACCACCGTGATGATAGAAAGGTGTGAGTTGTAACCAGGGTGTTGCTATGCAAGAGATTCTTCTGGGTGGTTTCTAGATGGAGATTTAGCGGCCCAGGTCAAAAGCTTTAATGCTTTAACAAAAATATAGAGATATGCTTTATAACAGCCGACACCACCTAAACAAGGTGCATAATTTGATAATAACGCAATATTTTTGGTTAATTTGGTTTTAAAGAACAGTATGTCTATGTGAGCAATGCATGGGTCTTTACATTGTGATTCAGATCACATAGCATCTCAGAATCCTGCAGAACAGATTTTAATAAGAGAGACATGACATCCCATAATACCTCCTGTTTAGCATTAAAAACATCCTTACACACGTGCAGATTTGAGGAAAACTCCTCCCATTCTCTCGCTCTTTCACAACAAATTGGCCTTCTCCATACATTTTATGACTAACAAAAAAGCCTAAAGCTTTAAACTGTAAGTTTAATTGAGTCCTTTTAATGTTCTTTTTGTTGCTACTTGGGTTTATGGGATCTAAATTAATGAATTCGTTTTGCCTACAGTAAGAGGTTATACATTAAATTGGATTATAATATCAATTACTTTTAACTATTTTCAGAAACTTCCACCGCCTTGACGGTTTGTTAGACACGGTAGTTTGTTAACTCCCACAACAGCGCTCCCTAGCGGCAGTGCTGAGAATAAACGCATCATTTAATTGCATTACATCACAAATGCTGAGCTGAATCAATGATGCGTGAAATTGAGCTTCTGATGCTCAAAGCGTTTGTGTTAATATATACTTGATGAATCAAAGAGTGATATTTTTTTATTTGTTTTTTTAAAGTATTTTCAGTATCCTTTACAAATGTGAAATCGCAATTTGAGTTTATACACCTCTGTTGTTAGATTCGTCACACGTGTATTGTGTTCAATTAAACTTGTTCAGTTTGCACTAAACAACAAAGCACATCTGGAAGAGAAATCTGCCGGAGTGTCTTTTGTGTGATTAAAAGCAGGTGGTTTCACTTCAGTGTGTTTCTCTGAAGAATCATCTCCTTCACTTCTGGACTCTGACAGCTGCTCTCATGCCATCTTTCATCAGCTGTTGTGTGTACATGTCGCACGCTGCTTGCTCTCACTGGACTGATGTGTGTGTGTGTGTGTGTGTGTGTGTGTGTTATTTATTGTCATTATAGACAGCTTTAAGAAACCGAACCAAATGTTGCTTACCTTCCCCTTGAGAATCACAAATCAGTGAGCAAAGTCTCTCTCTCTCTCTCTTCCTCTCTCTCTCTCTCTCTTTCTCTCTCTCTCTCTTTCTCTCTCTCTCTCTCTCTCTCTCTTTCTCTCTCTCTCTCTCTCTCTCACTCTCTCTCTTCCTCTCTCTCTCTCTCTCTTTCTCTCTCTCTCTCTCTCTCTCTCTCTCTCTCTTTCTCTCTCTCTCTCTCTCTCGCTCTCTCTCTCTTTCTTTCTCTCTCTCTCTCTGCCTCAGATTAGAAATGACATTTACACATATGAGAGAGAGGAAGAGAGAGATAGAGATGTTAGAGTAAAATATTGTGTAAACCAAAATGAAATTTAAATTCATCTAAATAATGAAATGCAACAATAATGTACAGAGAACATGTGCACACATTTTATATTTGAACACACTTACTAATGATGCTACATAACTAAATTAAAGTCTGCGATCTTTGCTTTATTAGGTCTGTTACTGTACTGATCTCAGCCCACGTGTTCAGGAGAGTGTGCGTTTGTAGTGTGTGTACGTGTTTGTGTGCGTATATATGTGTGCGTATGTGAGTGCATTGCTGGTTGTGTGCGTGGTTGTGAGCGTGTGTAATTTCTGTGTGTGTGTGTGTATGCGGACTTGTTTGTTATATGTTAGTGGGGACCTAAACCTGAATGCACAATGCAGTTTTCTATGATCTTTAGCTATAGGGGTGGGTTAGGGGATAAAATATACAGTTTTTTACAGTAAACACCTCGTTACGCCTATGGACTGTCCCCACGGAGATAATAAAACATACATGTGTGTGTGGTGCGTGTGTCGTGCGTTGCGTATGTGTGCGTATGTTTGTGTAAAAAGTGTTTGTGTGTTTGGGATGTTGTGTCCCAGACGGTCTGACGCATCCAAGGGTAGCAGCTGTTTTCAAGACCCCTGTGTGACAGATTGTGTGTGCGTGTGAAACAGCTTTTATAGCCTGACTTACATCATATCATTTCATTAGTTTATTTCTTCATCTTGTCAACAGTGTTAGCATGAGTGGTGATGTTAGTTGAGGTGAATCTGGTAAACTTATCTCTGAAAACTAGTGTAGTAAGTGTAATTATGAAGTTCTGTATGTAAATATAATTGTTCTTTTGTGATTCTGGGGTTAAATAGGACATGTTTTTTTTCATGGGATTTGCCCAGTTATGTTAGTCGGTGAACTAAACGTTTTTTCTTCAATTATTATACTCTCCCTGTCTCTATTCAATCCTGTCATCTTTCTTTCTTTTCCAAACAGGAGGTTTTGTTCTCTTTTGTTCACTCTCTTCCTCCCCCAACAAGCACTTTATCTTATCTTCATCTCAGGGACTGATGGTAAATGTAGAGACTAGTTAGATTCAGTCTCTCTCACACACACACACACACACGCACGCACACACACACACACACACGTGTGCTCCTCTCCTCTCTTTCACATTAAGCTCATTTTAAATGACTAAAGTCTTGTCTGTATATATTGTTTTGAGTCTCTCTTATTTTTCAGTGTTCTTCTTTTATCTTTGTTTGTGATAAGCTGGTATGCTTCAGTAATTCATTACAGCATAAACAAACTCATTTCAGACCAAACTGCGTTTCACAGATGTGAGCGCTGCTCGGTTCAGAGAGGAAGGTTTATGTAAAAACAGATTTTCTGTTGACTTGTTTTTTCCTCACTTGTTTTTACTGTCATATCTAGAGAGCAGAATATCTTTATACTATTGATTTGGGCCGGTAAGAAACTACCTAGCAACCGTTAAAAACGGCTTAGCAACTATAGTTATTAACAGGTTATAGTTAGGGTTCCATCATTGGATCCATCATTATTTGTGTGAGTGGTTGCAAGGGTGTTGCTATGCTTTCTTTGTTTGTTTGTTTGTTTGTTTGTTTCTTTCTTTTCTTCATAAAAACATGACCAAGTTTACTCTGTTAAATCTCTCACTGTCCTTCTCTCTCTCTCTCTCTCTCTCTCTCTCTCTCTCTCTCTCTTTCTGCTTTTCATCTACATTAAATAACTTCTTCTCTCTATACTTGTGCTATGATGAGGCACTTTGCTGGTGGGAACAGAAGCGTTCATCTTTCTATTAGAGGGCTCATACTGTAAATAGTCCAGAATATATGTGGGTGAGAGAAAAACACACCGCAGATGCATTTTCAAGATTTCTTTTAAACATTTTCTCTGATTATGCATTAATGATGCTCCAAGCCGCAGAGAAAACCCAGGAAAAGAAAGGATGAGTTTCAATGGAAGCTTTTCTCTCTTACAGTAATACAAAACGCGTTCGAAGTATGAAGATTAAAAATACTTTTAGAAAATAGTTCATCTGAATTGTGTTAACTGATCAATAAAGAATAACAAAAATCAACGGTGCTTAAGATCTGTCATTCTGATTCAAATGCATTTTGTGTTGAAATATTGCTTGTAGTTTGACCCAATCTTTGAAATAAATACTGCAAAATAAATGCATTTAGGTGATTTTGTGAAAGTGTAAATTTAGTTTTTCAATATAAAAGTTAGCTGATGTGTAAAGCATTTTCCCTTACTTTCATTCCTTCCTTATGTCAATTTATTTTGCTCTTTTAAGGCGAATGATTATAGGGTCGAAGCTCGCCTTAATCCTATCTTAAACATCAGAAATGAAATGGGTGGTGATGTGGTGTTGTTTAGAGAGCAAATGATCTATGACTTCAAGCAACACTGAGCCACAGGTTTGCAGCACACTGCAGGTGTAAAGGAGAAGAGCGTTGGGTTAGAACAAGAAGAACATCTCTTAGGACGCGCGCTGATCCGAGTACCAACACAATCTATCCTGTGTTGTTTGATGTTGTGTTGCTGTCCTAAAGACTGCACAACCAACTAAAAAATGTAAATGCAAAAAAATTAAGTAACTTACATGATATCCATAGTGTCTTACTTGACTTACAGTATATGTTATATCAGTCATGTAGAACTGCCTTATAAAGTGTGTGTGTGTGTTCTGTTTATAATCATTTTTCATGTGTCATACTGCAGTTACTGTTTACTGGCTTTTATTTACTGTACATGCAGAAATACAGAAGCATCTTGCTTTAGAAGGAGCTGACCACAGACAGCAGTGCTGGAGGCAGAACGATGCTCTGCAGCAGAGAGAGGGAGAGAGAGAGAGAGGAGTGGGGAGGAGAGAGATAGAGAGACAGAGACAGAAACAGAGACAGAAACAGAGAGAGAGAGAGAGAGAGAGAGAGATAGAGAGAGATAAATAGATAGAGAGAGAGAGACAGAGAGAGAGAGAGACACAGTGAGAGAGACACAGAGAGAGACAAATAGTCGTAAGAAAGGCGTATGAAAGGCTGCGTGCGTCAGTTCTCCTGCTGTACTCTTTATGTACTCTTCATTAGAGGATCTTTTGCATCTTCTTTTATTCATACTTTTTTCCCTACCCTTTCACTTTTCTTTAAAGGAGTTTGTGTCCTTTGAAAATTAAAGAGTGTCTTTCTTGTTTGTCTGATTGCACATTTTTTCAACAAGCTTTTGGTCATCTCTGAAATTCTGGATTTCAGTCATTTTGTTTTGTGATGGACCTGAATTAATGCGTCCGCGTGTTGGACAGTTCCAGCTCAACTTCTGTCTGCTCCTGAGCCGAAGACTCAACTCTTTGTGGACTTCACTACATCTGACCCTCGTTGTGACCTCTGACCGCTGCTTCTGAGGATGTCGGGCTGTGCCAGACGCTGCAAACACGGGTTAGTGAAGTTTGCTCTGTCTGTGAGTAAACTGGTGACTGGAACCCTTAATAAAGGTATGAAAACGTATTAACTTCATATATCACTTCAACTCTACTCCTCACCAGATGTACAAACATGACAATGTTGTTTTTTCTTCATATGAAAGTGAATGAAGGTGAACCAGTTATGTACCAAAACGACAAACAGCCCAAAAAGTAATGATTACTGAGATAAACTGAGATTTCAAAGCTATGATGACAGAAAAATGTTTATCAAATTAATCTCATGTGTTTCTCACATAAAGCTGTTAGATAAGATTTGGATCATAATTGAAATCTGGGTGAATAATGATGGTTGAATTTTCATGTTCTGGAAAAGAAAATTGGCTATTTGGTCGAAATACAGTGATTATATATTGTGTTACGAGATTATTTATAAGCTGCATATTGTCGTTTGGAGGTAATAATGTTGTTTAAAGAAAAATGTGTTCTCAAGCTCATTAAACATGTCTATTCGACATACTGTAATAACTTTACAAACTGTAAATTCTGTCCCCCAAACCTAACTTTTTTTGCATTCTACATGTTCAAATAAACATAATATGTTATGACTTAAGACCTGTTTTTCCCATAAATGTTTGGACATTTGTTCCCCTCGGCAAAGGGCTTATCAGGACCACACACATAAATTAGACCTCAAGTTTCCTCTTAAATGTCTCAAAAATAGAAATAGACACAAGTCAACTGCTGAAATACAACTTGACTTCAGACTTTTACTGTCATTTCTTGGCTGATGTGAACACATTGGGTATGACACACGGTTGAGATCACTTTTAAAAGTCTTGAGGAAACGTGAGCATCATCATTCAGGAAAAAAATCAGCAAATGTCTCTTCTCGCATACACTTCAGAAGATCAGCATTTAAGAATGTAAAAAATACTGTGTGTCATTTTCTTTTCATGTCGCCGCCATCGTTGAGCAAGTTACTCTGAAAAAGTAATTTACATCTTCAATAGTGTTATTAGATGACTGTTCAAATGTTCTCTTGATAATTACTATTATCTATATCCTGCATCAACCTTGGTTATGATTCAAGGATAGACAAGAAAAGGCTCTTTTAATAAATAATAATACAAATAATATAAAACTTCTATTAACTGAGCAGAGTATTACAAATGTGAGAATTCTACATTAAAGCATGGATTTTAACATTAGACTTTGAATTTTGATGTCAATTCCACTATAGCAAACACATATGTTTCACACCGTATTAAGTTTAATTACATCAGAAGTTACCGCAGTTAAAATATTATTAAATACAGAAAAGTAATCCCTTACTTTACTTTTCCAAGGGAAAGTTAATTAAATTACAGCAAGTAATTACTTAGTAACTCGTTATACCCGACACTGCTCAGCACACAAACACACAAACACACATTCACTAAGCAATTCAGAGTGTGTGCCTTTCACATTTTATATTGTGTATTTCAATGTATTTGGTTGAGAGCCATGCAGTAAATTCTGAAATAAACATTGAAACATACACACACTTCCGCTCAAGTAATGTGATTTTGTCAGACTCAGATGTTACACAGAACTCCCTGTGGAGCTTTCAGATGAAACACAGACACAGTCCTGTGTGTGAGTGTGTGTGTGTATGTATGTGTGTGTATGTGTGTGTGTGTGTGTGTTTTCAGTCCATTCCCGCAGGGAACACAAGCACATCACGCCTCTCGTGTCATTTTGCTTCCTGGTGTTGAAAGTGTGTTAAGTATTATTTGCTTTGTTCTTTTAAGTGCAGTAACCTCAGGAGATATACTGGCACAAGCAGATATCATCCAGACCCCGCCGACACTAGACAGACAACTCTGTGTGTGTGTCATGTATTAAAAAAAACATAAACACAACTGAACCGTGATATTTCGTTTGTATAAAACTGCTCATATATGATAACTATAGAACTTATTTATTCCCGCCAAATCCTAAATTATATTGAATTATTGACCTGAATCTTATCTCTAAATCATGCTCCGGTGAAGATCAAAAGACACAAAAGCTGTTTGTATCGTTCTGTCCTGATGGTTTTAATGATTCTCACAGAGCATGTTTCTTCCCTCTGGCGTGGAGAAACACTTCATAAACCTGCTGAAGGTGAAACATTTCTTTGCCAGGAAACCGCAGAGAAACTCTCACTTCAAATCTTTCCACTTTTCAATTTTAATCTCTTGGAATTGATTTTCCACAGTAGTTAATGTCTAATAATAAGTTCTCTGCTTCATGAGATGGTTCAGTGACTTTGCTCGGCTCTAAAGGTGTGTTCAAGTTTTCATAAAGACTATAATCAAACATTACTTTAACTCCATCCTCTTACATTTACATTCCCAGCTTGTAGCCACTTCATCTCTCTGTATGGCCTGTACACCCAGCAGGAGTCGAATGAGATGCTGAAAGAAAATCTCGAGTTATACTGACACCTATTGGAGACAAATAGCTATTACACACGCATTACTTAGATTTAGTCATAAAATTGATGTTAAATTAAAGTTTTATGTATTCATTTCCATGTGCATTTTCTCCCTCTTCTGCTGATGAAGTCTTATTTAATTGTACGTATAAATAAATGAATGAATAAATAAATGATTCACTTCTGCTTTTTTGATTTTTTGATTTGCAGCAGTACTTAATAATAATTTCCATTTTAGATTAATCGATTCTTGTCATTTGTAAATTGACTGACAGAACTTATTTATTTTATTTTACTTATTTACGTTTATTTAATGTTATTACACCTTTTGATTTCTCCATCTTTGGCATCAGTTAAAAGTTACAGATACCACAGAAACGTTTGAAACTGAATTAAAATACGCTAGAAGAAATTTATTTAGTATTAAGTATTTAGTTATTTAGACCAATTGGGTCTGACCAATCAGTGAAACGTTTCGTGACGCCACGCCCCGCCCACATAAGGAACTTTTAAGTTAGTTTCTAAGTTCATGTTTTATTTCATGATTTTAAATGCACTGTCAGCGAGGTTTTGTTTTTGTTTAACGTTAGTGCAGCTCATGTGCTAGAAATGTGTTTCACGTGTCTGTTGTAAAATATGCTGTTATGTTTTTAAAACAGCTGTTTTTATTGGTATTTACACATGGCTATGTGTATGTTGTGTATTGTTTTTGTTTTCTGTGGTTTTGTACGCTTGTCATCTGTGGATGAGATTAATGGAAATACTCTTTAATATTTAATACGATACAGTGTTAGACACTGCTGATTAAAACATATTAAACATGTTTATTTCTTAAGAAGTAAGGAGCTATAATCATTGTTGGGAAGTAGAGACTGAAAAGTATAGTCTGGAATTCGGTGCCATTCAAGCATTTCTATTGTTGTATAAATTGCTCCAAATTTGAATTTTATAATAACGTTTAGTTTGTTGTCTTACTTTGTAATGTACTTTATGTGAGTAGACAGATGCTGTTGTGAGTGTCTGTGAGGAAGTGGCTTTTTTTGCATAATACTGACAAAAATAAGGAAAAACTGATGTAATAAAGTCTACATAGTATAATGAAATGCATATAATATACGTGTAGTAAAATAAACCTCTTGAAAATGGTTTGTTGCTGACTCTGCTCGTTTTTATAAAATGTAAAGGTGAAGCTCTGTAATGTTCCCTACAAACACTAGAGGGCGCCAAAGCTCCTTACAAGGCACACAGAGCAGAAAAATTGTATGTAGATGTTTTGCTTCCCTTTAAACGTTGTTTTTGATTTATCTAAATGTTAAACGTGATATTTTAATGATATGTAACATAGTCACAAGACATGTATAGGACATGTGTATAGATAACGGTGTGGTTGGGAGTGGAAGGACCTGCGGATGTGGTCAGAGTTTAGTGGGAGCAGGGGGCAGGGTGAGGTAGGGAGTTTAGCTTCCTGACTGCCTGGTGGATGAAACTCTCCTTTAGTCTGCTGGTCCTGACCTGGAGACCGAGAGATAGCAGCAGCTATCCCTGATAGCAGCAGCCTGAAGAAGCTGTATGTTGTGTGACTGGGATCATCTGCATGCTGCAGGGCTTTGCGGCAGAGATGCACCGAAATGAAAATTCTTGGCCAAAGCCTGAATAAAATGAAACACTTGGCCGAAGGCCGAACACCGAACATGGCTTTTCGCATTTCTTTAGTTTATTTAGCCACTTTTTTCACTATTGCACAAGGTTAAGAGGAGGGGGCTAAGCACACATCCTTGGGGGGGCCCCCGTGTTCGGTGCGGTGGTACTGGATGTGTTACTGCCGAACCGTACTCCCTGAGGTCTCCCGGTCAGGAAATCAAACAACGAAGTGTTAAGTCCCAGCAGGACCAATTTGTGAGTGAGCTGTTGAGGGATGATTGTGTTGAATGCTGAACTGAAGTCTATGAACAGCATTCTGGGGTACCAGTCTTTATTGTCCAGATGAGTGAGTGCAGCGTGGAGGGCAGTGGCGATGGCATTATCGGTACCTATATGCAAACTTGAAGGGCTCCAGGGATGTTGTGTATGTCTAACTGTTCAAAGCACTTCATGAGAATAGGAGTAAGTGCAACTGGACGGAAGTCATCACAACTGGAAATCGTGAAAACGACTTTGTCCTGTCTTACCTGTAGAAAGCACCTGTAAAATCCCCTCAAGTAAGATGCTGAAAGCCATACAGCCTTCAATGGCTTTTCACGGATGAGATCACTTAAATATCGACATCATTTATTTTTATCATCATTAAAGGCGGTTCCTCTGATGGGAATGGAAGCTTTTTGTATTCAGTGAGTGAGATTTGTCGTACATGGTTGTGTGTCTGGCAGCAGGAGGGCTCAGGTTTGACATTGAAATGATAATTTGTTATCGTGTGTTTAATTAAAGTTGCAGTCAGACGGGTTGCATTTTCTCTCGAGGGATAGAGAAACTATGCCATCAAAACACTTCACAATGAGATGCCCTGTGTGTGTTCGTGTGCATGTTTGTGTAAACCTGCATATTAGCAAGATTTTCCCACGTTTATCTAATGTTTTTGGACATTAGAGATATCTCCTTTCTATTATTCTACTAAGATCTTTGCTTCGAAATGATAACTGCCCCATTGTTTACTTGAACTATAATGCTGTTTATGTATTGTTCATACATTTTGTGATGTGTTTTGTAGACATTTTGGGAATGTGAGAAAGTGTTTTTTACACACTTATACACACACACACACACACACACAGCTCAACTGCGCCGAGGACGGACTGTATCCCTCTGAAACATTCAGTTCCAAGACATAAATATTTCATTGTGTGATAAATATAAATTATGGGCTATAAAGTAAAAGATTGGCTTCAGTACACATGATGTTCATAGTGAAACAGATCATGGGCATCACTAGACCTAAAGCTCAGTTGGGGCACATGCCCCCATTACTATTTCAAAGGAGGATTTAGAGGGCGTGGCTTGCGTTTTTCACTGCGAATTGATATGATGTGTGAAAAGAGCTGTTGCATTGATTTTGACCGACAGACCGACAGTTGAAGGGGAGGAGTTGACGGATGCTCAGAGCAAGTCTTCTAATTTATGTCATTTGAGATGGATATTAATTTCAGGGCAGAAGTGCATTTCAGATTTTAACTGAAGGTTATGAGGTTACATGAATTAAATTAAAGAAAATTACCCACATTGATAAACTATTTATTATAGTCGCTGCAATATTTCATGAAAAAACAAGAATTGTCATTTTTAATGTGACTGTGACTTTAATATAAACTTTAGTAACATGTTTGCATCACTGTATGAAACAATGGAAGCAGAGAGAATGTTCCTTGCACATCTGCATTCAGTACACAATGATAACAATCAATGATTACATCTTTTCAAGAATGTACAATCACAAAATTCTAAGAAACAATTCGTTTTATGGCTGCATTTAATATAAAGAACATATTTTATCTTAAAAAACAAAGTTATATTTTCTGGTTTCAAAGCAAGTCCAAACAAAGTTGTTATAAAAAAATCTTTCTCTCTTTCTTTCTTTCCCTCCCTCCATCCCTCCCTCCCTCACTCCCTCCTTCTCCCTCTTTCTTTCTTTCTTTCTTTCTTTCTTTCTTTCTTTCCCTCCCTCCTTCTTCTTTCTTTCTTTCTTTCTTTCTTTCTTTCTTTCTTTCTTTCCCTCCCTCCCTCCCTCCCTCCCTCCCTCCTTTCTTTCTTTCTTTCTTTCTTTCTCTTTTTTTCTTTCTTTCTTTCTTTCCTTCCTTTTTCTTTCTTTCTTTCTTTCTTTCCTTCCCTCCCTCCCTCCCTCCCTCCCTCCCGCCCGCCCGCCCTCCCTCCCTCCCTCCCTCCCTCCCTAACTCCTTCCCTCCCTCCCTCCTTTCTTTCTTTCTTTCTTTCTTTCTTTATTCTTTCCTTCCTTCCCTCCTTCATTTTTCATTCTTTCTTTCTTTCCCTCCCTCCCTCCCTCCTTTCTTTCTTTATTCTTTCCTTCCTTCCTTCCTTCCTTCCTTCCCTCCTTCCTTTTTCATTCATTCTTTCTTTCCCTCCCTCCCTCCCTCCCTCCCTCCCTCCCTCCTTTCTTTCTTTCTTTCTTTCCTTCCTTCCTTCCTTCCTTCCTTCCCTCCCTCCTTTCTTTCTTTCTTTCTTTCTTTCTTTCCTTCCTTTCTTTTTCTTTCTTTCTTTCTTTCCCTCCCTCCCTCCCTCCTTTCTTTCTTTCTTTCTTTCTTTCCCTCCCTCCCTCCCTCCCTCCCTCCCTCGCTCCTTCCCTCCCTCCTTTCTTTCTTTCTTTCTTCTTTCCTTCCCTACTTGCTTTTTCTTTCTTTCCCTCCCTCCCTCCCTCCCTCCCTCCTTTCTTTTTTTCTTTCTTTCTTTCCCTCCCTCCCTCCCTCCCTCCCTCCTTTCTTTCTTTCTTTCTTTCTTTCTTCTTTCTTCTTTCTTTCCTTCCCTACTTGCTTTTTCTTTCTTTCCCTCCCTCCCTCCCTCCCTCCTTTCTTTTTTTCTTTCTTTCTTTCCCTCCCTCCCTCCCTCCCTCCCTCCCTCCTTTCTTTCTTTCTTTCTTCTATCTTCCTTCTTTCCTTCCCTCCTTTTTCTTCTTTCTTTCCTTCCCTCCTTCCTTTTTCTTTCTTTCTTTCTTTCTTTCCCTCCCTCCCTCCCTCCCTCCCTACTTTCTTTCTTTCTTTTTTCCTTTCTTTCTTAACTTTATCCATCTCTTAACTTTATGTCCCTCAATCTTTATGTCTCTGTCTCTTCCTGTGTTTGAGTGACATGTGAGGTTTTTCTCATTTTCTGGTTGTTTTCCTTTCTGGCATTCAATCTCTTGCTTTCCTCTTCAAGGGTGTCTGCAGGGTGGGTGGAGAGAGAGATTTGGACAGACAGTAAAAGTGTAATATTCACATGCATTGATAGGGGAGAGTAAGAAAAGACAAATAAGATGAGAGCGAGAGAGTGTGTCTTTGTCTCAGATAGAGAGATGTAGACTAAAACTACAGTATAACAGACAACACACACACACACATTGTCCCATTCTACAAGTGTGTGTGTTTGTGTCAGGCGGCAGATATGGGTCTGGCTATGGGCACTTTGTCTTTGCAGAACAAACAGGTGAATTATAGCGCAGGTAAGAGTGTCTCTGTCATCTCTTTGTGTTTTCAACTCTGCAAGATGTGTTTCACGTGTTCTCAAGATGTGAATGTCCATCCAAAACTCACTGATTCGAGGAGCTTTTAGTGTGTTTCTATGTGATTGCTATGGCGTTGCTACAAGAACGTTGTTTTTTGTGTCTCGGATTAAAATCACTTTTAAATCTTCGTGTGCTGCAGAATTAATGCATCTTTTGTTTACACAACACAAACAGTATTGAAAAATCTGTATTAGACGGTTGTTCACATCATTGAGCTTAAAGCATTAATTACTTTTTTCAAGCACAACCGTAAAGGGTTGTTTAAGAATGAGTGTATGTTTCGTTGTTGAATGTCATTGATGTAAAATTCACGGTGTAGGACTACAGAAAGAAAATGATAATGCGTGTGTATTTTTAGAATGAGAAAATTACACAACATTGTTTCTGCGTGTGTCATTGGTATTTATTTATTGTAAATCTCATCCGTCTCTTAAAGGAATAGTTCCTGGACTAGGAGTTATGTAAATACAAGATGTACTGCCGATCTATAAAAGGTGATGGTATTCACTGTTGGCATTATATCGTTTGCGTCTGCGTGCGCATAAGCGTGTGTGTAAATGATAATGGCCTTAACTCTCGTCAGACCAATGTACTGTGTGTGTGTGTGTGTGTTTGTTTATAAATACTGAAACTAAGAAATAGGTGTGCAAAGATTATATTAACTTTCGTTAGCATTTGATCGTCTACATTTTACCGTAGGACAGGACATAGATGTAATGAACAGGACAGTTACCTGAAGTCAGTCTTAGTAACCATAGCGACAGGTAACAGTAGTATCTAGATGTTTATATTTATTGTACAAAATGTGAGAATCAGTTTGGGCTTGTTCGCCAGGTCATTTCTCCATGGTTACTAAGGTGTTCTGAGGGTGGTTATGTAAATGTTGTAGTTGCCAGGGTGTTGCTAAGGTGTTCTGAGGTTGGTAATATACATTGTATAGTTCCCAGGGTGTTGCTAAGGTGTTCTGAGGGTGCTTATGTAAGTTGTGTAGTTTCCAGGGTGTTTGCTAAGGTGTTCTGAGGGTGGTTATCATTGAACAGTTGCCAGGGTGTTGCTAAGGTGTTCTGAGGGCGGTTATGTAAGTTGCCAGGGTGTTGCTAAGGTGTTCTGAGGGTGGTTATGTAAATGTTGTAGTTGCCAGGGTGTTGCTAAGGTGTTCTGAGGTTGCTTATGTAAGTTGTATAGGTGCCAGGGTGTTTACTAAGGTGGTCTGAGGGTGGTAATATACATTGTATAGTTCCCAGGGTGTTGCTAAGGTGTTCTGAGGGTGCTTATGTAAGTTGTGTAGTTTCCAGGGTGTTTGCTAAGGTGTTCTGAGGGTGGTTATCATTGAACAGTTGCCAGGGTGTTGCTAAGGTGTTCTGAGGGCGGTTATGTAAGTTGCCAGGGTGTTGCTAAGGTGTTCTGAGGGTGGTTATGTACATTGTATAGTTGCTAAGGTGTTCTGGGGGTGGATATGTAAGTTGTGTAGTTGCCGGGCTGTTGCTAAGGTGTTCTGAGAGCGCTTATGTAAGTAGTGTAGTTGCCAGGGTGTTGCTAAGGTGTTCTGAGGGTGTTTATGCAAGTTGTGTAGTTTCCAGGGTGTTTGCTAAGGTGTTCTGAGGGTTGTTATCATTGAACAGTTGCCAGGGTGTTGCTAATGTGTTCTGAGGGTGGTTATGTAAGTTGTGTAGTTGCCAGGGTGTTTGCTAAGGTGTTCTGAGAGCGCTTATGTAAGTAGTGTAGTTGCCAGGGTGTTGCTAAGGTGTTCTGAGGGCGGTTATGTAAATTGTGTAGTTGCTAAGGTGTTCTGGGGGTGGTTATGTAAGTTGTGTAGTTGCCAGGGTGTTGCTAAGGTGTTCTGCCGTTGTGTGAATGTAGCCATTGAATAAACTGTATGTTAGTTGATGTGAATGTGTTTGTCCAGGGCAGTGTTATCTCTTGCATCTCGATCTGTCTAATTTATACAATTGAAGCACCTGAGACTTCATGCTGTGCACAATAGCCTCTGTGTGTTTATATTAGCCATTAAAAAAAAACATATCGGTCAACCATTAAATAAATCTGTGTGTACGTGTGTGTGCGCTTGCATAAAATTTTAATTGACATTAACAGACACGCAAAAGAATGTTGCCTTTATTTGTCAATAATTTGTCAATATTATCATTACTGGAGCTCAACAGCTCATAATGTCTTTCAGAATCATATTTCACCCAAAGTCCAAAGAAAGCAGTATCATTTCAAAAATGTTAAAGGTCTTGGCTTCATGTTCGTGTATCTATATATACATCATTTATCTTTCCCTGATTTGGAGTGAAATGTGTGCTTGACGTCTTTTGTAAGACCCTAATTTCTATGTACTATAGAAATCAGTCTATTGTGTATTCAATAGAATATATGATGAGTTTGGTTCCAAAATTAGATAATTTTTCAAAAATCATGTTTTTTTATTGTCTTTTATTGTGTTACTTTTGTAGTTATTATGGCCAGAATCAAAACAAACCAATTGCTGTTTGATTGATCGGTCATTCCGTCTCAAATCAACAACAATTTTCCCCAGCTTGAGAGAGAGAGAGAGAGAGAGAGAGAGGAGAGAGAGAGAGAGAGAGAGAGAGAGGGGGATCAATGAACAGGTGAACATGATACACAAAGGGTATTTTAATCAAATATGTTTTATGGGCTGATGAATAAACAGGTCGTGGGCAGATAAAATGTGGTTTTATGTGAATGTCTTCAGCCATATGAGTTTAAATGGCTTTGAAACAGCAGACATTAGCAGTGATTCATTCATTACATAAAAACACAACGCACAAGACGAGCACTGACTGAGACCGAGATGAGAAAATCAGGTCAAGTTACAAAGAAAACACGAAAGGAAATGAATGAAGGACAGAGAGATACACATCTAGACTGTTTTTATATCTGTCTCGCACAAATATCACCTCATACAGCAAGAACATTGAAGCGTATTGAGATGTTTGACAAACATCAACTTCATTAACTAAACCGCTGATAAACACACTGCGGTGGTACCATAGTGCAGTACTTATATGTACCATGGTATTGACGTGGTACTACTTTAATAAAACCATGCACTGTGTCCAGACATGCTATCGTCATACGTTTCCACAACAAAAACATTGTAATGGGATCATGCTCAAAACAGAAATACTAAGCATGCATACCGTGGTATATTTTGAATTTACATGGTGCCATGAATGTCATGGTAATACTACAGTATGTGTGCAAAAACCATTCCGTGGCACTTGGTTCTCTTTTCGAGCTCTTAAAGTGTATTAAGGAATAGAGCTGTGTGTTATTCCCGCTGGATGTAATGAACTGAATGAAAGAAGCTGAGCTCGGCTGGCATCAGAATGATGTGGCCTGCACCCAGTGCTCTCATTTCAGCCGTGAGAGATCACTTCTGCTGACTAAATGTCATCTGTTTGTATGTCTGGACTCTGTATCTATAGGAAAGATGAGAGGGCTTGTACGAATGATAATCAAGATTATCTCACTGCAATTTTTAATCACGATTAATAAACACGATTGTTTGTCAGTTCAGAACTTTTTTTTTAATTTCACTTCAGCGTGTTTTTTAGGTGTTTACAGCCAATGAATGTGTTATAATGTGCTGCCATTAAACTTCTTCTTAACACCCCATCGCAAAAATGACCATTTTGTTACCTTCGGAATGAAGCCTTGCAACTTTATTTTTGTCATTTCTTTTTTTTATAAATCATCACTATTGGTCACCCTTCCTTTTTGTCTGTGGGTTTTGCAAAGAAGTATTTAAATAGTACGAAGGGAGTGAATTTTTGGGGGCTTTTTTTTCTTGCAAAGTGGCAGCTTAAACGACACAAGCTTTGTGATGATATTGTGACCTTATTGTGAGTTTTGTGCTTACTTTCACCATTAAAATACGATGAATCGTGCAGCTCTAAGTCAGATCTGATTCACAGATGTGTGATTTACATAGACTGTATAAAATATGGATGTAGTGTCTGTGATGTCACCCGTAGGTTTCTGATGAGCAGTTTTGATGCTTAAAGTGGGCGGAGCCGGGCGGCATCATCTTAGATACGCGTCAGTCACGGATAATCGAAAATAGGCAATGAGGCGCGTCGTGGTTGGAGCAGAGGCACCTAATTTGCTGAACTTTAAGGCTTAATATAAATTAAACTGGTGAGCTGTAAAAAAATCACCCTCTTCACGGTTGTTATGAATGGTAAAATTAGCTTTATACACCAAAATAAATTTTTGTACCAGGCTGTCAACATGTTATTTTCTACTGTAAAGTTGCCCGATTTAATATGGGGCTCAATGAGATTCTGCTCTCTTTTGGAGACAGTCTCTAGTGTCCAGTCGATGAATTGAATTTTAGGTCACTTCCGTTTTGAGCTTGTCCCTTGGTGATTTATGAAATTCACTGTTTTGAACCAGATCTTTCTTCTTTATGAAACTTTTGACCTTTTACCCCTTTTGTTAGAAGTGAGAAAGCAGAGGATAGAGAAGAGAGATTTTGATGTTGTCATTGTAAAAATGCATGTTGACAGAGACCTGTGCTGTGCTTAAAAATCCTCTTTTTGTTTGTGTGCCAATGAAGACAAAGTTCAATTGTTTTAGCACAACATAAGAGTGGTTAAATGATGCTTTCATTACCAGTCTAAACCAGTGGAAAGTTTCAGAAGGGTTTTGATCCTGGGAGACGAGAAAGACCGACTTAAACCAGCTAAGAGAAGCAAATCAGGAGAGCTCATGAGATATTTGCACTTTTAAATAGTCTTTTGTCACACTGTAGGGCTTTTAGAATCAACTGCACAAAAAAAGTATTAAAAGCTACAAGGTGACCTAGAAATGGTGGGCGGACCTAAAATAGACACCTCTCAGTTGTGAAAGGAATTTTACAGATAACCGTAATCATTTCTTTTTCATTAGAGGATCAATATTGTGATGTTTTCTACTTCATCATCAGATTTTAAGGGAATTTTTGTTTTATTATTTTATTTTATCGATACTTAGGGAGGGACTAGTGAGATGCTAAAATGTATAGATGAAGCATAAATAACTTAAAACCTGAATTTAAAGCGCTGACGTCTTCTGTCCGGTGACTTTCTTTGTGATTAGTTTAAGACACTCACAGCCATTAATAAAACGCATTGTACATTTCTTTTGTAAATGAAGTTTTGATGTATTTCTGTCATTACTGGAGCCTCTTGCGTAACATAATGCTGTCAGATATGCTGTATAACTTTGTGTGGGTGTGAAAGAGACAAACATCTTGTTTTTCTGCCATAGGTCCTGTTCATTTCCACAGTACGTCTGTGTGATGTATTATTCTGTCAGAATAATAGATTTGTTGGGATTTGAGTTGAACGTTCTGGTTGGTGTGTAGAAGTTCAAGAGATTTTTGAAACAATATTTTTAGCATTTCTGTATCCTTGTTCTTCTGTTAAACACTCTCTTGCTCATCTCGGAGTCTTTATTAAACTGCTGCTGGGTGTAAAACATCAAACGTTCAGACTCGGTCTGGAGAAGAATGCATTTCTTTTGTTTTGTGAATGTCAGAGGAAGAGAGACAGACATAGTTGCCTATCTGGTGTTCGACACAAGCTTTACTCTCCTGTCCCGGATGTCAGACAGATTAACGCAATGCCTGATTTCTGTTCCTTTCTGGTGAGAAAAACTCATTCAGGTTTGTTCTTGTGAAATCATTTAAAAGTTGTTTTGACATCGCACGACATTTAACCCAATCAATCATGTCTTCTTTACCATAGTACTTCATGTCACTGTTATAGTGTTATTCCCTTCCTGTTTTTTTAGATGATGCACTAATACGCCGATTGCCAACAAAACACAGTCGTATGACTTTCACTCACCACGTGCAGTTCATGTCAGGAGGGGTGTGACTATATCGATATGGCGTTGAATCATCGTCCTTCTCCGTGCGATACGAGAATCGATACACTGCGCCAAATATCGATATTTTAGTTAATTAATAAAACAAGACGCTCTGAATATATTTCCAAGCGTCACATCATGGATCCACTGGGTGGTGCTTGACCCGCAAATGAGGGAAACGTGAACAAACTAGTCTGAGAAAGAGTTTAGGATTGGGTGTAAAATATATCAGCCTCCATTTATATTTGTGAATTAACGTTCATGTACTTAGATTTAATGCAGCCCATCTTGACGCAGCGCAGATAACCTTGATGATAAGCGGTTCTTCCTCATCGGTTGACTCTTGGATGGGCTCTTTCGCCTTCGCCTTGCTGCTGGAACCTAACTTTCCCCTTGTTAAATGTGTGCAAATTTGCAAGTGGCACTTAAAAGGATATACAAAAATAATGGCCGTCTTAAAAACTGCCACGGCTAAAAACGTCTAATAAGCAAAGAGGTGAAAGCAGAATTCGGTCTCTGGCGGTCAGTTCCCAGGGGTTTCCGGGGTTTCCCGCTCGTTCTGTTCGTGATTTTATCCCTGGAGGTCTCAAAAGTAGATGGGTGTGAAAAATGGGAATATCTTGTAGAGTTGACTGTTATGATTATAATCGTTGTTGCTTTCCACGATGGGAAAACTCCGGGAGTCAAGGTTTTCAAAGATGATGCCATGAACTTCTGGACAGGTACGTATAACGTGATTCGATTTTGATGGGTTTTGATTATGTTGCTTATGCAGTTTGTGGACCTTTATGTATAACATTGTTTAAAGCGCTTAGTAAACATTATTTACTTTCGGCCTAACAAACATAATAAAACATGACATAAAATCTAGGCCTGGTCCTCTCTCATCGTACACTCCTGTTGCTCGTCCTTTTATGCTTCTGATCTCCTCCGTGAGAGATGCGAGACCGGTGCAACATTCATTATCACTCGCGTCACCGGCCTCACGTCATTCCCTCCCGTCCCGCCTTGCTCGTTACATATTCATTTTTCTTTCACAAAGAAACGTGCAGCATTTAAGATATAATAAAAGGGCGGTTGTTCATTCCTAAATTGTGAATGAATCGTACTGTGAGATCAGCATCGCGGATCGCATCTCGAGCTGAGTGAATCGTTACATCCCTACCCGCTGCTATCTGAGCAGCCTTATAGCAGCTACAACCACACTCTGTACGTTCTGTGTTCGGGTCGGTACACACAGCCCCGCCTATCTCCTGCCTGCGCAAGAGTGCGACGTGGTTTCCAAATGGCGTTTCTGGATTTTCCACCTTCATCAGCTTAGTAAATAAATTCACGCGTATTGCACGTCCCACGGGGAAGCGTATACAGCGACATTATTAACGACACACTGGTAACAGACAATTGCACTTATGGGGAGCCGTGAGCAAAAGTTTTAAAGTGTTGCTTTAAATTCCGGATATGTCCATTTTTTTATTCAATATTTAAGTTATCCTTCTTGAAACTTATTAGACTACATATCTCAATAATGACATTGGACGTGCAGATTCAAGTAATAAATTCATTACGGTGTCATTAGAATGGTAATGAATCAACAGGAAGGTCCCGTAGATACGTCTCTCGTGACATTTAAATTGATGTTTTCAGCAGGCGTTCTCTTACCAAGATGATTAATGTCAAAACTCAAATGACAGCTAGCTGAGCAGACAGATGTCTGTATCTGGATCTGCTCCCGTCTCACCTTTCCTCACGGTGAAGGAAGACAATTTGTGCGGCTGAATGTTCCAGTGATTTGTGCGGCTGGCTTGAAGATTGAGTTGTCAGAGATGTCAGGTTCGGCTGTCAAGCACCGAATGTCCCCGCTAGGGTCATGAAACTTGCAGTGGCCGATGTCATAGAATCGCAATGGACCTTGTGAGGAAAACGGCTTAATGAGAACGTAAATAATGTTGTCACTTACATCTCAAAATGAGCTTTAGAAAATAGCGCACAAGGAATAGCTGTATTCTTAAAATGATCGTTGTATAATCTTTCAACCTCCCTCGTGTTGTTCCAAATTGGTATGACTTGATATTCTCTGACACAGCAGGTGAATTTTGGAAGAACATCTTGGTTGTTTGGAGGAGGTCATGTGAACTTCCGTCGTTTCCATCACTTTGTTCATTTCCATTTATCATCAGACAGAAGGATGGAGAAGAAAAAAAAACAAGTGAACAGACGGAATTAAGATGAACATGTGAGTTTGTGAGAGAGGGAGAGAGAGAGGTAGAGAGAGAGGGGGAGAGAGAGAGAGAGAAGGTAGAGAGAGAGAGAGGGTAGAGAGAGAGAGAGAGAGAGAGAGAGAGAGAGAGAGGGTAGAGAGAGAGAGAGGGTAGAGGGGGTAGAGAGAGAGAGAGGGTAGAGAGAGAGAGAGGGGGTAGAGAGAGAGAGGGTAGAGAGAGAGAGAGGGTAGAGGGGGTAGAGAGAGAGAGAGAGAGAGAGAGAGAGGGTAGAGGGAGAGAGAGAGGGTAGAGGGAGAGAGAGAGGGTAGAGGGAGAGAGAGTAGAGGGAGAGAAAGAGAGAAAGAGAGAGAGAGAGAGAGAGAGAGAGAGAGAGAGAGAGAGAATGGAAGTGAAGGGAGGGGTAAAATGAGCACCAGGCAGCAGTTGGAGGCAAACGCGTTATAGTCGGAGACGAGACGATGAGGATTACACAGAGAACGAGAGACAGCGAGTGAATTAAACACACGTGACGGGGAAAACACTCACACGCTTGTTTCCACGGTGACAACATGGGGGCGGTTGTTGGCACATTGGCTATGCAGTCGAGACAGCGTCGACCATCAAGAGGTTAGTTTCTGTCTGTCCGTCACACACACGGAGAACTTCACATTTAACAGACAGACCTGCGTGCGCGCGCGTGAGTGTGTGTGTGTACATGTAAAACGCGAGTTTGTATCTGCGCATGTGTCTAGCCTCGATCATGCGTGGATGCGTTTGTGTGCGCAGCCTTGACTTGCGTGCGTGTGTTCTGTAATTAGATGAGTCACACACATCCTCACTGCACTGAGCAACAAGTGCACACCGACTGATGACAAACACACACGCACATGCTTTTTTGTCGGCAGAGTGAGGTGACGGCTAACAGTACGTGCGTCACGTGCGTGTGCTGATTTTTGTAAATATTTATTTTACGTACAGTAAATCTTATATACATGTGTGTATGTGTGTTGACTGCACATGTTGTTGTCGCCACACACACGTCATTTATTACTTCACTCACAAACTGCCTGTTACCCTGGAAGCACTGTTGTCATGGTAACACGGGGACGACGGTGCGGAGTGTTTGGACGTCTGAAGGGTCCCGACCCATCGCTCAAGGGTTGGAAGACGGATGAGAGAGAGAGAGAGAGAGAGAGTTACAGCACCTGTTGATTGTCGTCTTGTTCTCGGTTCTAAATATGCATGAAACCTTCAGTGTGTTCAGAAATAAATTAAAACGTTTTTCCTTCGTTCTTGAGTCAGAGGGTTGACTTTTGAAGTCAAAAAGTCATTGATTTGAGATGAGAAAAAACGCACTGCTGTATGTTTTTAGTGTTGTGATGAAACCTCATCAATGGGTGTTTTTAAAAATCAATGGTGAGGTTATTTTAATATGATAATATTTACACATGTCATGAACTTGATCGATGTGTGCTGTGATTGGTTTAGACATAAAAGCAGTCGAATCATCTAACTCTTGAGGTCATTTCTATGGATTTCACCCCCTTTTTTATTTTCTCTAATGATTCAAAAAATCTGCATCACATTGTTGATAAACAGGACACTCTTATGTCTTATGAGCTTCGATATGTTTTTATTATAATAAGGGCTGTCAGGATTATTAAACAGTCGTCTCATCGAGATGGTTCCAGATCATCGCATATTGTTGCACATCTCTATAGAAGACACTAGGGGGAGCTGCAGTGGCTCTTACATATTTTAGTGTATGTACTGTAACTAAAGCATTGTAATACTTGTAAAATGTACAACCATCAACACAATAAAAACTAAATAATATACCAGTCTATCAAAATGTCATTAATAATTGAAGTAAAATTTTATTGTAGTCTTGTTAGTGAGAAAAAAAACAGACTAGAAGCATTTCAATGACTGATAGTATTTTAATGGTGGCTTCACTCCTGTTTAATTGACTTAATTAACAGGTATTTGGCGGTTGTATTATTGACAGGTAAACGCCTAAACCTTAAATAAACCTTAAACATATGATGAACCAATATTTTCGAATGTATTTCCAAGAAAAGAAAAAACATAGTCCTATAATCAGAACAATATCCTCGTTTCAAAGCCGAATCAAAAATATATGAGAATTTAATGTCAAAGCTCTAGAACAGAAAAAATAATCATCAAAGCCCCAAAACAGACAATCAATCGTCATATCGCAATGATTTACTTGACAATTAATCGTCAGCCAAATGTCATAATCGTGACAGCGCTCATATTAATATTTGTATCTTTAGTGTTTTTTATCTTTCAGTCTGGCAGGCAGGTGATATAAAGGGCATCACAGGTCTGATGTTTACGGAGCGATTCACAATGAAAAGCTCTTCGGTGCTGTGCTGCTGGGCTGTTGTGTACTCGCTGTAGCTCTCCAGATTAACACCGTCACAGATTTTCTTCTTAAGGACTTGAATGTGTGCGTATCTGAATTCTGCATGAACAGAAATGAGCTTTTATCGGTGTGTTTCAGTGAAATGTAGTTTGAGTTGAGTTTGGATCATTAAAGCTGATGCTGAGAAACATCATAGATTATTCAATGTGTGTTTGCACAGGTTGTGTATCTCGCAGATTTGCTTTCTGTGTGTTTGTGTGTGTTTGATGTGGTTTGTAGTGAATATTTAAAATGTCTTGGCTCATATACACACACTGCAGCTATTGCTTAATCCTCCAGTCTCTCTCTCTCTCTCTCTCCCCCGTCTGCTGGTCTTGTGAAGGAGTTTCGTGTGTGTGTTTGTGTAGGTTTACTTAGCTGAAATCTTGAAGGTTTCCAAATACTTTCTTCTAGAATTCAGTATGTAATCATTTGCATTATGTGTGAACATCCCTGCTGAAAAAAACTATTATAGAAATTATAACAGTTTCTATTAAAATACCATTTTAAATTAGATTTGTCTAATAAAACTTCACAAAATTTCAGTTTGTAGTGTGTTTTTGGCACTATAGCAATATGATTAGAAATAGAAACCCAACAGAAATCATTACAGGAATTATAACGGTTTCCATCAAAATATCATTATGAAACATTAGCTTCTCCATTAAAACCATAACAAGATTCATTGTGTAGTATGTTTTGGCATTATTCCACTACGATTTAACATCCAACCAGTGAATGAATCGTATCCATCACATGCAGTAGAAAGTTAAAGTTTCCATTAAAACCAGTACAAATCCATTTATAACCATCATAACTTTTTAATGGTTTCTGTTTTTTTTTCCAGCAGGGATCCCACTAATAGAATCACATACCATCACATACCGTTAGATGGCAGTATAGCTCCATTAAAACCAATAACTCCATTTAAATCCATTGCAATGTCTATTGTGTTTTAAGCAGAGTTCTCTTGTTCTTCTCAGCGAGAAAAGTCTATAATATGTGCCCATGTAGAAAGTAAAGTAAACGTGTGCGTGCACGCATGCATGCAAGTTCAGACACGTTTCCACAAACACACATATGTAAATATAATCACACTCACAGTAGATGTGTTTGTGTGTGTTTGTGTTGTCCTTAATAAGATGGTTGTAGTGGAACAGTGTGTAATGAGTTATTACAGCTCAACTGAGTGTGGGTGTGTCTTGATTAGTGGTATCAATAGCAACCTTGTGTGCATTTAAAAGTGTGTGTGTGTGTGTGTTTTATCCGTCTTGAAAGTGGAGCTCTTCTCAGTTGCTGTGGTATTACACAGATTATGCTAATTATGATTATGCAAACCATTATAGCTGTGTGTGAGACAGAACATGTGTGCGAGAGAGAGGAAGAATGTGTGTTTACTGAGTGACAATGAGGATTAAAATCAGCGAAGGCATCTGCACTGCATTTCCTTCACAATTTATTCAGTTTTTATGACTTATTCGACTGGTTGTTATTTGTCTCCATCTAGTGGTCATTTGAAACCATTGGTGCTTCCCCACTTTATTATGCTATGTTAAATTGATGTTTTTATAAATGAATGTATGATGTCGGTGATTATGGGCATGGTTATAGCATCATGCCCTGAATAATTAAAAATGGTTTGTAAAGATCGGTTCAGTGTCATGGGCATCACACAGAGTTCAGCGTTACAGATGGAGAGATATGAATTCCCTTTCATTATTAATTCATTCATACTGGACAAATGAAGATCCTGGAAAAATATCCCTGGAAAACCTGTGTGTGGGTGGTTGAACTTTTAAATGAGTCGCATCAATCAAACAATGAGTGTGTGTCTGTGTGTGTTTGTGTGTGCGTCTAATGACCCATGCTTGGTCATAACAGTGTTATGTTTTTTAAAGAAGAGCATGGAAGAGAGTTCTAGAACGAGTTTTGCTGAGAAATGTTTTATGATGGTGTTATGATCTACAGAATAATATAATTCCAATGTTTTCTTAAAATAAGTCACACACACACACACACGCACACACACATACATACACACACACACACACACACACACACACACACACACACACACACGGTGAGCTGACATTGCTGTTAATGTCCTACCTGAGAGCAGAACTCATCTGGGGCCACAGCCTCACCTGAGATTTGTGAAGGACACACACACACACACATACATACATACACACACATAGACACACACACATACATGCACATACATACACACACATACATACACACACACACAAACACACACATACATGTCTGGTTTATTATCTCCATGACACGAGTCCCCATGTGTTGGTGTGCATTCAGGTTTAAGTCCCCACCCGCATATAAAAACTAGGCCATACACACACACACACACACACACACTCCAACATAATATTGGCAATATGTAATAATATTCTTGTGCGAAAATTTTATGGAAACTGTCAATAATTCACAAATTTTTCACCTCAAAATGAGAATATTATGCATGTAGAAAGTGAAGCCTTTTTGGCATCGTTGAGTTTGTGTCATCCTGTTTGGCACATTGTTTCATTGTAATGTTTTTGTTAGATTTACCAAAGAAATAAGAAATAACTTGACTCAAAGTTTACACTTTTGCGAAGCAGCTTTACACAAGGAAGCAATAGAAAATACACATAAAACACGAAGAAATCAAAATTTGGTCATTAAAGAAAATAGTGTCGCCACAAAGACAATAATAGCAGTAATTTTTGACCTTGTGGAGACATTTTGTGTTTCTCAAACAAAATGATTTATATTTAAAAGTGTAGGATTCGGGAGGAGGGTGAGTGTTAAGGAATACAAAACACAGTTTGTACAGTATCAAAATCATTATGCCTATGAAAAAGCACAATAAAACATGACTGTGTAAGAGAGAGAGAGAGAGAGAGAGAGAGAGAGAGAGAGAACGAGTCAAAGGACGATAAAAGTCAAAATGGGAAACAAAGAAGCATGTGTGTGTGAGAGAGAGGGAGAGAGAGAGAGAGAGAGAGAGAGAGAAAGAGACACAGATGCTGACAATGCAACACAACAGCACAGAAAGAGTGAGTGACTAAAGAAAAGTGGAGGATAGAGAGATCAGTCAGAAGAGATGGAGAGAGGAGAGGGAGATGGACTGCAGACCTTAGCTATAGTTTTTCTGCTTTGTGGAGCTGTGAAACTTTTACACACGCTCGGATTCATCAGCACAGAGGGTGAGACACACACACACACTCATCTGAAGAAGAGCTGAAGTTAAGTACAGTAGGTAGTTGGATGGATGGATAGATGGTTGTTTGTTAGCCCTCTGTAGTTCAGATGGTTGACATGACAGATGAACGGACGGATAAACAGATTTTGATATGTTGATATGAATGTGTTTAGTGTAGCTGTTATTGTTTCAAAGTGCTGTGTGGTTAGATGTGTGTCTACCTGATGTGATCTATAGAAACGTGTCTTGTAATGATCGCCCGCGTTGTGTTTCAAATCTGATGAATCAAATTTATCAGGTGCCTGACAGATCATCAACATTATCAGATTAAAGCAGAACTTGATCTTCAAAGCAGAAATTGTTTAAATCAAATTAATCTGTTCAACACAGAGACACAATAATCACGCAGGAAAGCTTGAATGCTTTTGTGTTTCAAGTTTAAACATTTTTGTGATCTATAAAAACCTTGCGGATTTGAGGGTCATAACGAACAATAAAATATAAAGGGAAAGAAATTCAAATTAACAATAAAATACTAGAGATTGATGAAGTGAAGGTGATGAACAAGTGTGTGTTTTGTGCACACGTGTATATGCCTTCGCATATGTGTGTATGTGCATTAGAAATGGTGCAGTGATGTATTACAGGACGTCTTTGCTAAAGCAGTGAGCCTCAGGCATGTGACCTATGACCTCACCCGTGTGTGTCCTTCGTTGCGTTCACTTTCATCACCCTTCACACACACACACACACATACACACACACACATACATGACCTTCATTCATATGTTATAAGCGTCATGCAAGAAAGATGATTGTACTTTCACCTGTACATCTCTAACCCCTTTCTTCTTGTGTGTGTCTGTGTGTGTCTCTCTGTCTCTTTAAAAATTCTTTGTAATTTTCAAAGTTCTTTTGGCTTCATTAAAATGCCTAATTATTCATTGATTCACATTCAGCAAAAATGTTTCAGACTGTGTGGTATTTAGGACAAGTGGAAATTCATGCATCTCATTTTAATCTCATTCTACAAATTCCCTGTTTCTTTGATATTCAGTCTTTATTTCTTGATGGTAATGATGAAGTCAGCGGGTCACACAGAACATGCGTCTAAAATCTAAATCAAAATATCACAACTAGCTTCACCTCTGAAAAGACTTGCCTTTATGATGGCTGGTGAGATCAAATGATCTTTAACCCCTCACATTATGTGTCATTCATACTATGGTTACACACTTATGGACAGAAATGTTTACGGTGTAAATGTGTACAGGAAAATGTCTATTGTCAAGTATTGTACATTTTTGTTACTTGTAATCAACAATTCTCTCTCATATCTGTCATACTGCCACGTTTTTCAGCTACTGTTGCACTTGTGTATATGGTTTAGTGACAATAAAGGGATTTGATTTGATTGACACACAGATACAGCCAATCAGATCGTGATAGAGAACATCACATTTAACTGCACAGTTTCCTACTGCAGTTCCATGTTTGTCATGTTATGGAAATAAACCCTGTAACTTGTTTTGAATGTTTTGAATAAGCTGACTCTCTCTCTCTCTCTCTCTCTCTTTCTCTGTCTTTGCAGATAAACTAGATGATGAATTGGAGTTATCTGTAGTTTGTCATCGTCCTGAAGGATTAGAGCAACTACTGGCACAAACAAGCTTCAGCAAGAAAGAACTACAAGTGCTGTACAGGGGCTTTAAAAATGTATGTAAACATAAACACACACACACACACACACACACACACACAAACTCACACACTCTCACAGAAAAGCACACATTCACTGACACACACACGCTCACACAAAAACTCACAGACATACACACACATGCAGACACACTCACCGACACGCTCACTCACAGAAACACTTAGACACACACACATTCATAGACCCACTCACATTCATGCACGCACGCAAACACACACACACACACACACACACACACACACGCATTCACACACAGACATTCACAGACACACACACACACGCAAAGACACGCACACACAGACACACACACATACACACACACTTTCACAGACAGACATTCATAGACACACTCAAGTGCAAAGACACGCACACTCAGACACACACACACGGATCAGTACTGTACAGTGTGTGTTTTTTTCTCACTGTTTCTCAGGAATGTCCCTGTGGAGTCGTGAATGAGGAGACCTTCAAACACATCTACTCAAAGTTCTTTCCTCAAGGAGGTGTGTGGTGCTATCGTGTGTGTTACACGCGCGTGCATGGGTGTGTTTTAATGGATTGTTGTGGTTAGATTTTAACAAAATCCTGAAGTTTAAGCATCAGCACAAAACGCTGAACTTTTACTCTCTGAACTTATATTTTAATAACAGAATGCCCAATAAAGCCGCTGTTGTTTACATAAAAAAAGTATATAAATAATCTTAAATAAATTCACTTTCTCCCTGCAGACGCCAGCACATACGCACATTACCTGTTCAATGCTTTTGACTCCTCCCACAATGGATCCATCAAATTTGAGGTGATCTGTTTCTCTCGCTCTCTTTGTTGGTTGTTGATTTATCTGTGTCAGTGTGTTATTTGCTTTCGTCTTAAGGATGAGTCACTCTTCTTTTCACACTTATCCTCTCTCTTGCTCTTTCTCTCTCAGGACTTTGTGGCAGCTCTGTCCATCTTACTGAGAGGCTCAACAACAGAGAAGTTACAGTGGACCTTTAATCTATACGACATCAACCAAGACGGTTACATTAATAAAGAGGTTTGTGTGTGAACGTTTCATTCGCTACTCATTCTTGATTATCATTCACATATTGATATAATAGTAAAGTAATAAATACTATCAAATAACAAAAACTGATGTGAGGGATTTATTTATAGACAAAAGAAAAAATGTAACCCAATCAAACCAATTTAAACTTTTATTTTGAAGCTAATACAAAGTATTTGTCATTAGGCTAGATCAGGGGTTCTCAAACCTTTTGGGGCCAGGGACCCCTTAAAGTTATGAAAATAGGAAATTATAACAGTTATTAAGCATATGTTTAACACATTTTGCACTGTTTTTAAAGTATATGTATTGATTTTTTTTTCAAACAAAAAAATGCAGATGTATTTCATGGTGATAAATACAATCATTTATTTTTAATCATTTTAATTCCATTTATGTGCTTTCAAAGAAAAATATTTTGCTGATTTAAGTGTTCATATGAAACAGTACAATTATTTTATTGGTCTAGCTAGTGTCTGATAATATAACTATTTATATTTGATTCAATTTATGTTATATAAATATGTATTATATAAAATGTATTAAATAAACTATTTGTTGAATTTTGTTGTATGTTAATTTTATTAAATAGGCAATTTGTTGAATGAGTCCTGCAGTTCAGCCGCATTTAAAGAAACCGTGTGGTACACTGACATCTAGCGGTTGACCTCTGTATTGCAGTCTAAATTCTAAACGTTAGAGAGACAAATTTCGCCAAGAAACGCTTCTTCTGGGTTTCTTCTGCTTGCTATCAAAAATAATCTACAGGCATTCAATTGTTTTTGAATGTGTACCGGAGGTTACAGTCCATGAATATGCACGTTAATGTTTGTTGATGTTGTTGCTTTGAAGACTGCGGACCCCCAGAACGTCTGTTCTAGATTACAGTAACACTAAATTTGGTCTCTTAACCAGCTTCATTCAGTACATTGAACAGAACTGATCTCATGCAGAATTGAAAACATGACTTCAAGCGTCTAAGCGTGTGTGTTTGTGTGTTTCAGGAAATGACACATATAGTGAAAGCCATTTATGATATGATGGGCCGCTTTACATATCCTGCTCTGAAGACCGACACCACCAAACACCACGTGGATGCTTTCTTTCAGGTAGGTTACATGCCCCCGTGAGATGCTGTACGTCAGATTTCAGTGGTTACATTTTTAAACAACTGTTTAGAATAAGATGAATGATGTTCTCCTTCTAGAAAATGGACAAGAATAGAGACGGAGTGGTCACTCTGGACGAGTTTATCCTCTCTTGTCAAGAGGTACCTGTTC
Organism: Triplophysa dalaica; assembly: GCF_015846415.1. Taxonomy (NCBI): domain Eukaryota; kingdom Metazoa; phylum Chordata; class Actinopteri; order Cypriniformes; family Nemacheilidae; genus Triplophysa; species Triplophysa dalaica. Next base: position 1,699,619 of record NC_079557.1, read on the forward strand.
TTATTCTGAGCTTCTTACAATACACACTGTGTCAATTGTGTCTGTGTTATGACCTTCTACATTTGCAAACATGTGTAAAACTGTATACCATAATGCAGTGCACTTATATGTCCATTTGTAGCTTGATTATTGAACTGAAAGCAATAGCATCCATTTATAGTATACAAATGTAGTATACTTAGAGTGTAAATGATCAAGTGTGCTCATGGATAATGTAAATGAATCCAGTGCCCTCTTGTGATGGAGAGTGAGTACTGCAGTAACAATGAAATAGACAAACTCTGGTTTGAATGAGAAAACTGTAGAAACTAGCTGCGCTTTCGTCCTCTCTTTCTCTGACTTTATTTCACTTGTCATTGTGTCTTTCTTCTGTTCATGTTTTCAGGATGAAAACATCATGCGATCGCTGCAGCTCTTTGAGAATGTCATATAGCCACAGGAAGATGGAGGATGATAGAGGATTTAATACAAGAGTTAGTGAAGAAACAGAAGGAACGAAACATGAACTTTGAAGCTGATCAGTGTTATGGCCAAAATGAGGAAAGACTTTGACCCTCATCACAATGGTTACAGATGTGACTGTGTGTTTGTTCAGATATGTCTTACTGTCTTTACTTTGTTGCCATAGCGATATGATGTCTGCTTATCATGCTGAAAACAAGCATTTTCTATCTGTTCAAAACTTGTTCTTTTTATACAGTTTGACCATGTCTGACCCTATCAGACCTTATGTCACTCTATCAGACCTTATCTCACTCAATCAGACCTGATCTGACCCTTTCAGACCTGATCTGACCCTTTCAGACCTGATCTGACTCTATCAGACCTGATCTCACCCTATCAGACCGTATCTCACCCTATCAGACCTGATCTGACCCTATCCGACTTTATCTGACCCCATTAGACCTAATCTGACCCTATCACACCCTATCAGACCTTATCTGACCCTATCAGACCTGATCCCACCCTATCAGACCTGATCCCACCCTATCAGACCTGATCTGACCCTATCAGACTTTATCTTACCATATCAGACCTGATCTGACCCTATCCGACATTATCTGACCCCATTAGACCTAATCTGGCCCTATCACACCCTATCAGACCTTATCTGACCCTATCAAACCTGATCCCACCCTATCAGACCTGATCCCATCCTATCAGACCTGATCTGACCCTATCAGACTTAATCTTACCATATCAGACCTGATCTGACCCTATTGGACCTTTTCTCACCCTATCACATATTATCTATCAGACCTTGTCTCACCCTATCAGATCTTATGTCACCCTATCACACCTTATCTGACCCTATGAGCCCTCATCTGATCTTATTTGATCTTACCTGACCCTATCTGAGTGAAATGGCTGTTGATAACCCAACAGAAGGAGGTTTTGAAATGTTTACTTGTGTTAATCATGTGTGTGTCTAAGCAGATAGAGCAGTTTGAATTATGAAATGAAACGGGTTCATTTATGCCCGGTGGGGTTCTCAGAGGTCCTTTTAAAACCAATCTTCTTCGGTCTGAACTTTGCAGAACTGAATTACTGTGATCTGTCCTAAAATATCTTGTTGATCTTTGATGTGTCCAAGTATTTTTGTGTGTTTAAGAGCTGTCCAAGGGGGATTTAAGTGAAATGTTTTGCAGAGCCTCTTTTGGTACGCTCAACATTTCTATGCCAAAAACACAAATGTTAATCACGTCTCCCTGTTTTTCAGAGAAAACCCCTTTTCTTTTATTTCTAATGAAGCAACCAATCAGCATTCAATCAACTGGATTTACATGACCAATCAGCACGTTCAGCTTTATCTCAACTAAAGGGATAAAGTAGTTAGAGAGCAGCAGTGCATCTCTACACTAATATCAGTGTTACAGCGTGTTTGTTTTTTACAGTATTAACTGATGTATTATAATATCGTGCACGTGCTAAGATGTCTCTCATCGTCCAATTGCTGTTGATCTGATGTCTGTATGTGTGTGTTATTGTGTGAGTTTGTGCTCGTCTCTTATACTAGTCTGAGATGTTGTGTGCTTTTCATTGCTTTAAGTTCCACCTACTCAAATCTCTGCTTCCTGATTGGTCTGTTTGTCTGTCAGTGTCAGAGAGGGAGGATTTGTTTGTGGGTGAATCTCACAAAGACTCATCCGTGTCAGTAGTTCAACCGGTATTTGTATAAATGTTCTTGAGGTGTCAAGTTGAAATGCTTTGAACAGTATTGAAAGAGTCCTCATCTATCGTGGACTCTCATTGGATACGTTTTTTTAAATATTTTTTAAATAATTTCTTTCCATGCGAAGCTTACATTTTATATGTTGACTCGATTATATTTTTGCACACAAATCTAAATTCAAACTTTGAAGCATAAGCTGCTCATACATAAAATTGGGGACAAACAGGAAATGTTTATACAGTTTTGCTCAAAAGGATTCTCACCTCCACATCTCTATAGAGGAATCGTCTCAATCTATTTTTGAACACATGGTTCTTTAAACATATTAGGCATTATAAGTGAAGATGCAAGCTGTTATCTTGGCAAACATAAGAGGTTGTAAAAGAATAATTATGAGCAATGTGTATTAGAGAATATCACATTTATTTCATAATGACATCCCACTATTTTTAAAATTTATATTCTCAAATGAAAGGTTCGATTTTCGTAAGGATTTTCAAGAAAATAACAAAAGGCTTAACAATGCAGATTTATTTTGACGGCCTTCCTTTATCATATTTACCTACACTCTTAAAAATAAAGGTGCTATAAAGAGGAATTATTTTTGGTTTCACAAAGAACCATTCAGCCAAAGGCTCTTTAAAGAACCATCTCTTTTGTACCTTTTTATAATTTAAAGAACCGTTTTTCACCACGAAGAACCTTTGTCAAAGGTACTCTATGGGAACCATTTAGACAAAAGGGTTCTTCTATGGCATCGTGAAGCATCTTTATTTTTAAGAGTGCAGGGAATTAATAATTTTGAGCACAAGTGTATGTATACTTGAAGAGTTTGCTTCCAAAATGAGATAACTTCATCATGTTTTTTATTTTGCATTCCAATTCATATCAATAAAACTGCAGTTTGTTTGTTTTGATTTAAGCCATAATAACTGAAATAATACAGCTAACACAATAAAAACATGATAAGTAATAAAAAACATGATTTTTGGAAACAAAACTCTTCATTTCCTGTTTGGAACAATCCGATTTTTTCCCCAAAAATGTGTTTTACTTAAATAAAAATGTAATCGCTTTATTTTTAATGGTTATTCTTACTAATGTAATACAGTATTTTTGTAATGTATATCTGTAAAACAATATTTTTAAGTGAGTTTAAAAAGCAAAACAAAAAAACACCTTTTCTGCTTTATTTTCTGACTTGTCATCAATTGTCACAATAATATCTTTGATTCTGGCAAGATTTGTGAGATTCACCCTGTGAAACTGCAGTCTTTAGGAGTTTGACTGACAAGTGCTGTAATCCTCAGCGATCACTGTGTGTGTGTGTGTGTGTGTGTGCGTGTGTGTGTGTGTGTGTGTATGTGTGTGTGTGTATCTATTTGATATCATGTCTTTCTTTGTTAAACTACTGCAAGTGAAAGCTGTGATTTGCCAAAACTCAGTAATGTTAATGACAGCCATAGTGCCACCGTACTGTGATATTATTTAACTTGGGAAAGAAAAGAATGAGAGAAGAGTTTATGAAAGAAGTGGGAATGAAATAGCATTTAAAAATCCATTATAGGTCTGTAAGTCATTACCAAACACAACTGGATCTTTATTGATTAAAAAGTGTAGGACTTGATTTTATCCCTCACAAATCAATTGCGTGATGGACAGACACGAGTGGAATTGTTAAGGATTTGATGTCAGGCATGGAAAAGTTATTACAAGTTTGAAGCAGACAAACATTTTCTTTATTTGGAGATGAACTGTTGTGTTATTAAGACCGGGGATGTGTGTAAACCAGTTCTGACTTGAAGACGTAGCTGATAAACTCCTGAAAATGTGAATAAACAGAAAGAGTTTTGTGGCAGGAATCAAAAGCCATCAGTTTTGTGATGAAATGTTGCTATAACGTTACAGCTGTGATTTATCACAGTCCTGGCGTCCCTCATTTCTACTTTATCGACCATAGCATTTATTTTCATTTCTTTTATTGATCATTTTTTGATCATGTATTAATGTTTTTCCACAATCGAGCATGTTTAGTTTCAAATATATGATATTTGATTTATTTCACACTATTTATATTTTATACTTTAAGGGATGTGATAGAAGCTGTTTTTAATAACAGTTTCAGGATGCTGAACAGGGCCAAGAATAGAATGAGGAAAGGAGATTTTTTTTTCTGTGATCAAATAAGATCAGGACACAAACAAACTCTCACGTGACAGAGAGACAGACAGACAGGGAGATTAAATATCCTCTTGTTCAAATGTTGTAAACTGCTATTTAACAATAAAATATTCAATGCGTAAAGTTGATGGTTCTGTGGTGGTTTTACTTACTTTTGCTTTCCAGCGGTCAACAGGGACAAACACTGGACGGTAATTTAACTCACTAAAATAACATTAATCAGATTTTTGGAAGAGTTGTTTTGTACATGACCGACTGTCAGTTAGTTCTGTGGATATTTTGCCTGTGTTTTACTTTTTTGGGCAAAAACAAACACAGAGCTCTTGGATCCTGTTTTCTTATTTGTCTCCACCAAGTGCAAGTCTCTTAGACGTGGTTTACGTTGTCATTTCACTCTTCACAAAAAGTGCTTCGATTGTTCACGACTTCACATATAAAATATTTGATCAAAAAGTCTGATTGGTGTTCATGTCATCTGTTTGTTCCTCCTGTTGTGAGCGTGCTGAAGGTCAGAATGTGTCCTGAATCCAGCATCCGCTCATGAAGCTGTTTAAGTCAGTGTGGTGGTTGTTGGCGTCATTTTGCCGGCTCTCTCCTGAGCCCATGGCTGGAGGTTCTGGAGGGCGTAGAGAGAGGTGTTGTGCACACACAGAGGATCTGAGGACACAGATTCGCTCATGGACTTCTGGAGGGCATCGGCCTGAAGCTGAAGCAGCATCCGATTGGCCTGCTGGCGGCCTGCCTCTCTTTCCTCTGCTGTTTGCCTTCTAGACATTTGGGGCAATTTAAAGGAAGGTAAGAAAGGCCATTAAATTGAGCACACAATTAGCCTGTATGACAATAATTGTACTTAATAATGAAATGTTATTATCTTAAATAAATAAAATGAAGTTCTAAATCTAGATGCATTGAGCATGATGTTAAAATTCTGTGTAGGCTCTTAAAAATAAAAGTTTGCTGTGATGGCACTGAAAAATTTGTTTTGGTTAACCAAAGAATCTTTCATTTAAAGGTTCTTAAAATAATTGACAAATGCTTTAATAGTCTGTAGAACCCATTAGTTTCTTTGGATCTTCAAGTATTTTATGGAACAATACACCCAGACCAAAATAACTTTTAGGAACATCAGGAGTGTATATTTCTGTATTTAGCAGGTTTTCCACAATATATTTTTACATTCTCAGGAGGTGTTATTTGTCATTTTTGTTGGATTTTTTTTGAAAATTGTTATAAACTATACATGTTTATTTGTGTCATTGTGTTATTTTTTTGTCCTGGTATTTTTTCTTTGCTGTTTTGTCGCTGATACATGTTGTGAAAACACAACAAAAAGGACAAAAAGATGTCCTGAACACATTATAGTTTTATGACAAAGTGCAACATTAATGAAATAAAGAGCATCGTGAAAAGATCTCTGTCTGGTCTACAGGCTCATGTGTCTCACCTCCACTTGGTCCGACGGTTTTGGAACCAGGTTTTCACCTGCGCGTCCGTCATCTTCAGGCTCTTGGCGAGAGAGGCGCGTTCCGCGCTCGCGAGATATTTCTGCCGGTGAAAGCGCTTCTCCAACTCACAGATCTGAACGCGAGAAAACGACGTGCGGGGCTTTTTCCGTTTTGGGGGAGTTCGGTTCTGATACGGGTGACCGATCCGCCGGGTCACCGTGAATGGGATTAGTGCTGAGAAAAAAGAGAGCAAAAGTGAAGATCCCATATCGAGAAAAGACAATAATTTACTCCAGTAGCTTAATTGGTTAAGCATTGGGTACGCGACGCAAAGGGTCTCATATTCGATGGGCAAGGGACACATAGTGATTAAATATATATCTTGAATGCGCTTGTATGTCGCTTTGGATAAAGCTTAACATGCAAATGTGAACCCAGTGATAACATAGATTCATGTTTAATTCAGAAAACGAATAAGATGGCTTTAAAACATATATTATGACTGTGAAACAAAAACACGTGATTAGGTTTTTTTTAATTGTTTGTTAACTTAAAATATGCATAGGGCCTATATTTATCAAATATTGACATTAAAAAATCTAAAAGGAGTGCATTCTGATATGCTGTATTTTCAATTTATCACACGTGTGAAACGGAAAATACTCCATACACTTTTAACAGAATTTCTGCTTCTTATAAATGTTCTAGGCACAGTAGTAATTGTATTTTTTTTATTCGATAATTATTATAATATATTTAAGCGTGGTTTTGTATGATAAAAATAATCAAATATTGAATAGCATGCAAATAATTGCTGCTTTCCTGACGTATTTACAAGAATTTACTTGTAATATTTTAGGCCTGGTGTACAGCTACTGCTGTGATTAATAAATTGAAATAACTTCATGAACAACAAATTGTTTAGTAGGGAAGACAATTTTAAAATGATCAATTAGTTGTTAAATATTACTTGTATAAAGTGTCTGAAATGCATTGCGACAGTCAGACAGCCAACATTGTTCTGTGAATCGTGATTCCAAAATCTTTTCTTGCCCTTTACCTGGCAATCTCTCTTTGGAGAACCTGCGGTTATTGTCCATCCACGGAAAACACAGACTCCCCAGCGTGGGTACTGCGCTCACCATGGACGGCGGCACCGCGGCGGCCAGAGGTCTGTGCGCCGGAACCCGAATCACCCCATTGGGCAAAAAAGTTCCGCTCATTCCGTAAATCCGCCCGGAGTCCTCCAGTAAACCCGTGATCCCGGAGAGGGAGACGGGCATAGCGGCGTGAGGCGCAACGCTCGCTTTGTTCGGGCTCCCCAAACGACTGTTATCCACTATGTTACCGCAGTGCGCGCGACTGATTTCCGAATCCAAAGAGCCCAGGATCCGGTCGATCCCGAATCGTATGGGTTCCTGATTGGCTTTGGATGGAGGTTTTGGTTCGCTGGCCTCTGGGGTTCGGTCTCCGCGCTCCATATTTCCCCTGTGACAAACCAAATCCGTTGCGCAGTAGATTATAACAGATTAAGACAAGTGAATCCCGTTAGATGTGGCGAACATATTTTCAATTTAACAGCTACTTTGTCCATGGTCTCTATGGCTGTCCTCTTTGCTTTTCCTCCTTTGAACTTCCACGGGTCTGATGTGCGTACCGATGCGTCTAGCGTCAAACTGTCGCGTTTGTACTCTGCGCTCTTGCCAAACTCGTCTGCGCAAGTTTTTATTGGTCGACTCTGCCGAATCGTCATTATCTCTGTCTATTGGCTGACATTTAGACTCAGAAAAAATAAGATGTGAACCAGGAGTCCCGTTAATTATCTAATATAAACCTGCAATAATGTCATCACATCCGTTTCTGAAATGCACTTTGTTTAATTGCGGTGTATCAGAAAAATACATAATTTATTTACAGATATTTCTTTTCAGAATTTCTCATTATTTTAAATTAACATGTCAGGCACACATTTCAAATAAACTTTTGTTGATCTAATAATAATGTTTAATAAAAAAGTGTTTTATATTAAGTAATCTGTTTGTGTCAGTTGAAAGTAAATGTTTCTCTCCAGAAGGGATTCACTGTGATTAACGTGACGGGTTTCATTCTGTTATCGATCTTTTGTAATCGGAGAATATCACCATTAAACATGTAATCGTCATCTCCAAAGAGCCCTGCTGCTGAAATGTACACCATCGATTTGTACCATGGCGTTGACAAATGCTTGAACCACTCATGCCAAATGCTCTCTATTGTGCGTAATTGCCTTTAGTAAAACTGTCCTGCATCATTTCACAACAGACCAATTATATTTCAGCGAACAAATTTTACCAAAAATATCCATCAGTATTTGTTGGGAAGGAAGGGGGCATATTTACTGTTGTGCGCGCGCGCGCAAAGCCTTGTAAATTGACGGCCAAATTCTTGTCCTCTCACCAGGAAATAGAGTGTTTGCCGTGGGCAGTCTGCTGGCAGGACGGGCGCAATGAAAGAGCCGTGAAGATTGACTCGATAATGCAGTTTAGAAGCGTCTGCGCAGGTGAAATGGACATGAGCGGCCCCGGGCCCCACAGACACAATTGGCTGGATCATCTTTACCATAAAGAACATGACAAGGCAGACTTTATATGAAAAGTAAGCCCCCGCAGATTGTTGTTTATTGGCTTTTATAGCCCGAGTGAATATTGTTTTTTATTATCATTTCTATATTTATGACCTCCTATTTACGCACACCTCAGGTTTAGACATTCCGTTTAGTACCCAACAAATAGATAGATTTTTATTTCATGTTTTTAAACCCTTATTTCTACGTAATTTTGTAATAATACACTTATGTTTTAAATTGATGCTGCATATATGTTTTTGTATTTTCTTCCTCAAGGCACTTTGAAGTTTGGTTTAATTTGACACCTGCTGAATTGATTTAAATAAATACAATATGTACACTTAAATCTCTCAAGGCAAAACGAGGCTGTGCACGAAATTGTGACCCGGTGTTCGACACTCCAAAAGATTTATTTGTGTTACTATCCAATTTTCATCTTCACTTTTCCCGGCGAAATGGACACAATCTCCGAAATATGTGACAACACCACGGAGCCTTTATCGGTTGTTAGACTTTATAGTTGACACATGAATGATTTTTTAAAAACCACCCCATGAATGTATTCGGACATTTCTGGCAGAGACGCTTGACTCCCCTAAACGTGCTTCTGGCGCTCTTTCCGTGCCATATGTACACACGGAGAGTGCGCTGTTGCCGAGATATTTGGCCTGCATGTTTACTGTTACACTTGTGATAAGTAGCCTATAAATTGTTTGACATTTGCTTCTCCTTTGTAATTTTGGTCTTATTAATAAGAAAGAAGCCTTAATTGAGACCATGTTGCAATTAGCCTATTCGGTTAAGCTCATACAACCAGATTAATTTTATATGACTATTGTTTCCTGTTTTCTGCGCAATGGACACCTCTCTCTCCCTCATCACCCTCCCACACACGCTGAATTGTTTGAGAGCTCTGAGGTCTTCACCGTCGTGTATTCTGCTCGTGAACGCGCACATCCGTCATCTTGATGCTCCGGATGTCCCGTGAGGTTCGGTCCAAAGACAGCTCGAGGATATTTCGTTTATAACTCTCAACTCTGTTGTACAATAATTTAATTTAATTTGTTAAAATTTTAATATGAATTTAAATGCATAAAAGCTTTATATAAAAAGGAATGCTTATTTCCACCTTGATTACTATTGCTTTAATCAACTGTGTTTGTTAAATCCGACCAATGAAATCATTGTATAATTTGCATCATTTGTGAGACAGGGACGGCGTTGCGTCTGAAAATACAGAAAAAAGATCAAGTATATGAGGTACAGACTTGCTGACGGTGTTCTTATGGTAAGGATAACAAATGATTTTTCTAAAAAAAAATATTGGACTAGTTGTACATTATTGAATCAGAGCATACTTAATGATTTCAAATTCTGTATAGTAAACAAAATTCTACATTTTGTATTTAATACATACAACATCAGATTCTGTCTTCCTGTTTGATCCCATATTGCGTTTTGTTCTTTTAGGCCTATACATTTTTTAAAGCTTATGAAAATGGCTTTCGAAACCAAAAATAATTGTATCTGTTTAGTTAATTTGAATTCGATTTAGAACATCAAAGCTCTTAACGAAAGATGTGAGATAAAAGGCTTCTGTACTGACCATTAAATACACACATAAATAAACGTGCACACAACTCTTAATTTTTAACCTAGGAAGCTTCACCGTGATGTTTTTATTGCTCCACTATTAATAAGCTCTTTCCGCTCAGCTTCCCTCTTACAGTTTTATTGCTGATATTTTTCACAATTTGCCTCCGCGAAAGTTTATCAATATTGATCCAGAAACCCTTTGGCTTTTGCTTTTTTTTCCTGATATAGTCAAAGCGCCTCCATTCGCTGGGAATTATTCAAAATCAGATCCATCATTGGGGTCGACACATTAAATGTTTCATTCTCCCGAGAAACGGAGACGTATGAAACAGAAATATAAGGGGATAAAAGGCAACGATTTGTCTTTAAAATTACCCTCGGATTTGCATAATAGGGGATCCGGGTGTCGCGCCCGCCGGCGCCGTTTTTATTGCGCGTCTCCGCCGCGTAATCAATTTCCCAACTTCAGCAAAGAGCGAGACCTGTCACGAGCGTGGGATCCAGTGAGAAGCAAAGATACATATAAAGGAAGCTAGTTGAATTAAGTGATATGAGGGGTCGTATGCTTTTGAATAATAAATAAGAGAGTTTTATCTCCAAAGAACCGGCGATGGCGGAATGTGAATTGACGCATGTAAGTAATAGAGCATTTAAAAACACCTACTATGTTTTTTATTATGATCTGTGCTAAAGCATAGCACCACAGACAGAGAAATATGAAAATGCGTCTGCGATTGCTCTGCCACTGCAGTGCGTTATAAGGCCATGGGGGTAAAATCTTTACTGTCCTAAAGCCATACCGACGCTATGTTTTATATCTCTTACATTTTGTAACATTAAAAATTAAATTAAACAGAATAATGTAAAGCATTTTGTCTGGGTGATATTGTTGAATGTCTGTTGCTCATGCACACAAGCTAGATTCAATGCATTGATATAATACTGCAACGTTTCAAACAGTGAGGTTGGGCAGATGGTTTCACAGTGACCCCCAAAAAGCACGTGGACCCTTAAATCACTTATAAATGAAATACATTAATTGCACTTGATAACAAAATCAAACCAAGCAGCTTCTGCAAGACATCTTAAGTTCTCAGAATGACTTTTGGTGGATGTTTAAAGATTGCACACGTGTCCTAATGACAATTACACAGCTAACACTTTGTTTATTTAACTTTTGTCATCTCATTCATCATTTAAGATCATGGTGCATGTATGTTCTTCAGAGACTGCAGGTTAAGCTTGTAGAAAAGTTTACTTGATTGCACAACAATTAGAGATTATGTTCTCTTGGACAGTTTCTTGGATCAACAACACAAAATTGCTTAAACTATGCCGATTTTGCACTAGAGAAAAAGTACCGTGGTAATGTTGGAAGTAAGGAGGGCGGTTTCAGCAGAATTTCCCTGTACCGAGTCCTCGGGCTGTGTAAATCTTTATAAGAATTCGATATATTCATCTCTCGCCGTTTCTCCGAAATGAACGTTTCCAAATGTGGATTTATTTCCAGCATTCAGATTTGTATTAGGGTGAAATTATGATGCATGGATCAGACAGCTGATTGAAACACTGGAGGGCTTTTTAAAATGTATTAATATGTCTGCGCACAGCTGTTGAGCCTCAGATGACTGATGTTTTTGATAGATTTGGGATTGTAAGAATATAAACTGAAGATTCTGGGATCACATGACACTCGCTGGAACCTGAAAAGGTTTTTATTTCTTGCCTTTAGTAACTTTCGTAAGTGTCTGAATCAGATTGTTTTGGGGTTATTGCTCATGAATTAAATTTGGCTGGGAAACTCAAATGTGTGTCGTGGACACGTTAATGATGAAACAGAAAAGAGTTTTGTATCTATGACATTAGGATAACAGGTTTGAGGGAATTGGTCATTTTTACTTCATAGTGGACCTTACCTTGATTTCTATCTATTTTCTTGCTTCTGTCAGAGATGAGAATCATTTATGAGGTCTGTCTTGAGTTAAATGTGTGTGACACATGGACAGATTCTGCACGCTTAAAAATATAGGTGCTTATAAGGTTCTTCACAGTGATGCTAGAAGAACCACAAGGTTTCACAAAGAACAATCTCTTTCTTACCTTTTTATAAATTAAAGAACCTTTTCTGGCACCAAAATCGTGGTTCTTTATTGTACCATTTAGACAGAAAGGGTTCTTGGATGGCATCGCCTTTATTTTAAAGATTGCATGTCAGTGATTTCTCAGTTTTAAGGGGGATGTTTCGGGGTACCTGTTGTCCTGGAGTCAGGTGATCTGAAGTCATTTCATCTGGAGGTATGAACTGTTTCTCTGCGTTTCATCAGAAATGATCATTTCCATCACCAGAGGAAAGGTTTAGTGGTTGTTACCAGCCGAACATCAGGAACTGAGCATCTAATGAAAGAAAACTGTTAGTTTGATGTAACACGAGACGTTTTAAAGACAATAATTCACTTCACGTTGCTTTCAGACACCTCGAGGGCTTTGCACTGAACTGAGAAATGGGACAGAGCGAACAGAGACGGACGGAGATGAAATGAGAGGATGTGCAGCTCGCTGGTGTGATGGTTGAGCGCTCGGCTGGTTCGACCAGAAAGAAACCGCACTGCTGAGTAAAGAGAACGGCAGAGAAGACGAGAGAACGTGAATGCATGTACTGGCAATCTGCATGAGTAATGAAGATCATCAGAGGAGAAATGTTTAGAGAGCAGAACCTCTGTGATGGAAACACTGGAGGAGCCGTGAAGTGCGGAAGATGAAAGACAACACAGACATGACGACATATACAGTACAATAGAATATAACATCATTGTTTTAAAAACAAGTTCAGCAGTTGAACCATTTCGAGAAAGAAATGCATTTAAAACAAAATCCTCTCTGCTTTTGCTTGCTGTCTCTGTAGATGCAGTTTTCTTCAATAGAAAGTACAAAATGCTGGATTGTTTTTAATCCATGTGCCAAGCCATGTGTTGAAAACAAGACTTAAGAGGCCAAAGTGTGACCGTTAGCATCACATAATGACTCATGCTAAATGTCTCTGACATGACATCTTGACATGTGACTCTTCCTAACTATTCACCACTTCCATAAAAGCAAACTACAATATACCGTGTTGGGTCAAAAAGGCACAAACTCAACTGTTTTAACCCATTTGTAATCCCGGACTCTAAATTAACAAACTTTTCATTGATCTATAGATCTTTAGGATAGGAAACAATTAGAAGATTTGGAATCTAGGGGTGCAAGAAAATCCAAATATTGAGAAAATGGCCTTTAAAGTTGTACATCGTTGGCGCTGCTAAAAATCAACAGATTTGTTTTAACACTCACTATTGGCTTACCGCTGTTATGACGTTGAGGAGATTCAATGTACCCGAGAGCTAACATTCTGAGCTTTACATGGGTACCAAACTTGAGTGGGTTTTTCAAGTTTGTGTCTCTGTCCATTTTGCGTGCTGCAGTTACGCACAGAAAATAAAGTTTTGATATATGAAATGCACAAAGTATCTTTATGGAACATGATCTTTACTTAATGATTTTTGGCATAAAAGAAAAATGGATAATTTCGACTTTTGCTGCAAATATACCCATGACTGGTTTTGTGCTCCACTCAAACACCCAGTTCAGTTATTATTTGCCGCTTTTTGACCAAATCATGGGTTAAAAAAACAGCTTTTAAAGTGAATATAGAAATGTGTGAAAAACAAAATGATCATTAATAGGTTTAAAATTTGACAAATGTTATCATGGTTTTCAGTTGAATAGTTAAAATACAATACAATCATGTAATACGTTCATCAGCACAAATCACTGTTTGATAATAGAAAAGGAAATATCACTGCATCTTTGTGCTTTTTTGATTTATCTTATTTATTTCTTTGAATTCTGTTCTTTGCAACATATCAAATCAAACAAATATTATTTGTTTAATTTAAGCCAACAAAAAGTTCCTAAATGATCAATAATAACAATGAAAGGTTTTGTTAAAAGACGTTAGTTAGCAGTTAGCTGTTTACAGAACTCAAGTTCATTTACAGCTGGTTTCATTTAAGTTTAAGATACAAGAGGCATGTTTTGAAGTGGCTTGTGTTAGTAGTTTGGTTTGGGAGTGACACATGGCTGCCATAACTGTTCTCTCTTTAAAAGACCCTGAGTTTCTGTGCAGGGGTGAAACGCAGTTTTGGGTGAGTTACCCTGAAGAAGTAAATAATTACTAGTTACTAATTACATATTCAATAGTGTAATAAGATTACTGTACAAATGAATCTCTTCAAAGCGTATTGAATAACTTAATACTAATTACTTTCGATATCCTACATCAACCTTGATTACTTAAGTGATTCAAGCAGACATGACACAGCCTAATTAATTAATTCAAGTAAATAATAAATAACTACATCAATTATTCATATTAACTGACCAAAGTATACAAATGTTAGAAGGATACATTAAAAGATACATTTTAAAGTTAGACTTATAATTTTTACGTCATTTCCACTAGAAGTAACTGTAAAACAGTAACTAATTACTCAGTAAGTAGTAACACCCAACACTGATAACTAGTTACTAAGTTATTAATTGAATTACTTTCCATTGAAAAGTTAAGTAAGGGACTACACTTATTTGTTCTGTAATTTAATTACAATTACTTCTGATGTAATTGAAATAAAAATGGTTTTATATATTAAACAGTGGAAATGACACCAAAATTATAAATCTGACTTTAAAATGTATGCATAATGTATCCTTTTTACATTTGTATACTTTGGTCAGTTAAGAAGAAGAATTTATGTAGTTATTTATTATTTATTTGAATGACTTAAATAAGCCGTTTCATATCTATCCTTGTATCACTACAGAGAGGTTCTTCGGACGTTACCGAAGGGCATCCTGAAGTGTTAAGAGTGTAGGAGTATTCTTCAGTACACAGCACTCTTAATCGCATGCGTGTGTGCCCTTACATGTGTGTGATTGTTATATACAGTGTGTTGTACCTCTGTGTGCGTGGAGCGTAGGTCACTTAATGAAAGCCGATTATCCGGTGTGTGTCACTGTTGGCAGTTAACCTCCTCACCCCTCCTGTGGGCTGACTGCAGGCAGTCGGGAGGGAGGGAGGGAGGGAGGGAGGGGTTGACGCCGGCAGCTGCCACCAGCCTCGCTGCGCCCGGCCCTGGCAGCGTTCCTACTCGAGCCCCCTGCTTCCCACGGCCTGCTGGGCTTCGGACCTGAAGCTGTCTGCCCCCGACACCAGCCAAGCAGTCAAGCAGCACATCCCACCTGCCCTGCCTCAGGCCACATACACAAGCACACGCCAGGTCTCTCTTTGTCATGTGTGGGTTTTATTAAAAAGCATCATAATGGGACATTTAAAGAGAGAGCGAAAACAATTAAGCAATAATTCACCATAAAATGTAAATTCTGACATTCACTCGACCCATGTCCTTCATGGACCATGAAAAAAAATTTGCATTTGTTTAGCAAGACTGGATGTAGATGGAGACCGGCGGCTGATAAACAAAAACTCCACTTTACGGGTATGCATTTGGATATCTTAACTTGCTTAACTTCTTATTTGTGTTCCACAGAGGAGAGAAACGCAGATGTGTGACTTACACAACATAAAGGTGAGTAAATTATGACATACTGTATGAACTATAACCAGTTCTCAAAAACTAGGATTTCATTCCAGATTTATTCCTCAAAGACAGAGACAAGCAGACTGAACGACAATAAGACAGACAGAGAAAGAGAGAGCACATGCACGGGAGGCGTGACTTTGATGATTAGATGTTGAAAATGTAATTATTGAATATTTTCCCTGTTGCACACACACACACACACACACACACATTCCTCAGCTTTTTAAGATGACGGCGTGCTGGTTTCCATGTGGCATTCTTACGTGTGTGTGAATGAGGGTCATTTATCTTGCTCAAGCTGTTCTTGTATAAAGCCCTCCAGCTCGGCCCACACAACTCAATTTGACCATCTCACAAAACATTATTAACTACGAAACTCCCTCTCTCGCTCGCTCGCTCGCAAGCTCTCTTCAGCAGGAGAGGGGGAGCTGCTGCCATCTTTTGCTTTGCGTTTGGATGGGTGTGTGTGTTTGGATGGGTGTTGGTTTGTCTTTGAGGCTGTTTACCCCTGATGGGGGGTGACCCTGACCGGCCCCTCCTGCTGAACACCCACCTGTCACAAACAGACACAGACCTTGTATGCTTGTACGCTATATACAGTATGTCTTCAATATTTCCTAGACACGGACATTTTCATAAAATAATGAAATTTTTCAATACTCAACCTTAACTCTTCTACACACACGGACACACGGACACACACACATGAACACACACACAAACATACACACAAAAACATATCAGGATCATAGAATTTTTTTTGATTTTAAAAACCTATTCTTTTGTACGATTTTTACGCTTTTTGGGGGAGCTAAATTTTGGTTTACGAGTCCCCATGAGTTGGTATGTTTTAAGGTTTAGGTCCCCACCGTCATATAAATACAAGTCCACACACACACGCACACACACCTGTTGACAGTTTTTTATTTAAACACAAAACATGATTTGCTGGATTTATTAGCATTTCAGATAGTGAGAAGCACTTCAAATGCTCTCAAATGTTTGTATCTCTCTTGTCCTCTCTCTCTCTCTTCCTGAGTATACAGCAATACCAAAATGAGAGTCTCTGAGACGTCTAGAAAAGCTATTAGAAGTTATTTAGGAGACAAAGTTTGGGTAGCTGACAGATCGAGCAGTAAATAATAGCCTACATTAAATATCACAATAATGCAAAAAAATACATTTGAATACTTTTTTCGGGACCAAAAGAAAAGAAAAAAATGCCATTTTGTTTTTCTTGTTATAAATATAATTTGAAGACTCTTTTTTGGATTAGTTTAAAACAAGAGAACAAAGAACAATTGCCAGTGAAATGAAAACGCGAAACAATATTTCAGATTTTTGACATTATTTTTTGAACATGTATGTTGTTTTAAGAATGCTTGTTTTTTTACAAGATAAAAGTGCTGATTACACTCTTAAGACTGGAATATACTACAAGACTATTAAAATCTGAACAGATTTGTTAAAAACTAGACATCATATACTGCAGACTTTTTGAACGTTTACAACACAATACATGATAAATTCTGCAGACTGGTGTAGTCTTTCTGCAACAACTCCAGACTGAAAATCTGGGCAAAAATCTTGTAGTGCATTCCAGCCATTAGACAACACATTTTGAGTTCAGTTAAGCAACAACACACAAAACCGAAGTCATCACCTTGCCCGCTGAACACATCTCTGTGTTATTTCTGAGACAACACATTCTGTGTTACTTTAAACACAACCTGTGTTTTCCCTTAAATTTTTCATTCAAAACCAACAACTTTTTTGTTAAATAGCACAACACAAACAATGTGTTAATAATAACACTTCCTTTTTCATTTGCATCAGTGCAATACATCATCTTTAAAATGCAATTTTTTATTATACGAATAATATTGAATATTTGCATTTAAAAAATAAAAAGGTGCTTCTTCACAGTGATGCCATAAGAACCATTGCTGCTCAGCTTTTTACAATCTAAAGAACCCTTTTCAACTACAAAGTCTTTGTTGAACCATTCAGCCAAATTGGTTCTGTAAAGTTGTTTAATGAGTTTTAATAATTGTGATTAGTTCACATCCCAACCGAGTGTACTGTGTGAGCAAGTTACAGTGATTTTCATCTTGCTGCGTGTATAGTATAGTATGTGTACAGTTTGTGTGTTGTTGTGCGGGTATGTGTGTTATGTTTATTGTCAAAGACAGTATCCAGTACAGGACACTGGTGTTTTCCGCCCCCTTCCTCTAGTGATAATTGATTCATGGAGAGTTGTGTTGATTGGTGAGAGGCCCCCTGGGGGCGGGGACAGACTGCAGCTGCCCTCTCTCTCTCTCTCTCTCTCTCTCTCACTTTGACTATCTCATTCTTTTTTCCTTCCGGTCTCTCTGTCTTTCTCACTTGCTTATAGTGTTTATAAAAGCAAGCATTGCAGTTGGTCATATACATCCATGCGGTTCGTTGGTTAAAGGTGATCTTGCATTTGTGAGGAGAGATGGACCAGAAAGCAACTACTCCGAAGACCCTATTCCCTAAAACACCCGAAAAACATTCTTGCTGTCGGCCTGTGTCTCTTTCTCACATATAAACACAAACAGAAGCACAGACAGACTCAAATCAAACAGATGCAAACACAGACACACACACACGCTCAAGTGGAAAGCGGATGCTGGCACAGACACACACTCAGAGCAGATTGCTGATGGTGAGGGGGTGTGATGTGTGACTGCAAGTGTCTTCATCAGTTTTTGTTTGTGTATTTTTATTTGTTCATTTTATACAGTGAACCACATAGAACACGTTAAGACCCCCATAACTACATCATAAGATTACAGTGCGTTTAGATGCACAAAACAAACTGATATTTATCAAAAATCAGCGTATAAAGGAACCTGTTTACACACAGTAATAAACCGGCTACGCAGAAAATCGCTTTTACATGACGTCATCGTTGATAGTCTATTTAGTAATTAAAGATGCTGAGGGGAAAACGGTCAGAAGCTGTATTTTATATTTATTTTATTGTCAGCAGAACCAGTATATACAACAATAGTTCTTCATTTTAACGTTTCTATATCAACTGCGTGATTCGAGAGCGCATTGTTATGCGTTATGTTACCATTACTTCCGTTTGGGACTTTTACTATTGCGCTGTCGGATATGCGCACATAAACAAACCTGAGCGAAACCCGGTAAAGGCGTTTACATGCTGCGCGAAATCGAAGTAAATTAAAGGGCAGAAAAACGACCTATGCCGAGCGGGTTTTCCTTACGCTGTTTGGGTTTTTCCCGATAAAATAAAACTCGTTTTACGCGTTTACATGAGCCTACTTGTTATCAGTTTATTAAGCATAATCGGAGTAAGACTGCATGTAAACGCAATCATTTCAAGATGTCTTTCTATTCCTAACGGGTGAATGTTCCAGTACTGAGTTAGATTCATTTACAGCATATCGTCCACAGGATTGAAACCATTTTAGGAAACTATAACATAACACTTTCAGATGTTTTTCTTGTAAATGTGAGAGACAGGTGAAACTGTTCCCGGATCAGGCGGAAGTGAAGATGAGATGTGAAAGGCAGCTGTGTGCTGACGTATCCCTGGACTAATCTGGACTAATCGCAGATTAATTGCCATCGCCTTTAACACACTGCTCATTAAGTGCACTAATTAGTAGTGATGAAATTAACATTAGTGCTCTAACGACTGCAGGTGCGAGAGACGGCGTCAGGAAGAAAACTGCAGGGGGATATGATTTTACTTCATGATGGGGGAATAGAGAGACCCCAGAAGTTTGGGCTGTCTCTTTATGCACCAGCAGCAGTAATTGGCGTTTTAAGTGACCACACACACACACACACACGCACAAATATGCACGCACGCACACACACGCATGTGTGGTGATAGATCATTTTTAATCGCTGTGAAATGCATTAAAATAATAAAGCGCATTGGGAACGGGCAAGGTGATGAATAGCCTCCTGCCTTCTTTATTGCATTAGCTACACTAACAGAGATATTGCGACCAGCATGCACCCAGACACATGCGCCACTTTCCCAATAACAAAAGTCGCATATTAAATTCCACCACACTAACCAGTGTGGGATAAAGGACCAGCGAGAGAGAGAGAGAGTTTTGTTTTTCTCGTTTGAATGTCTGTAAGGACTGTGATAATCTAGGAAAATACTGTGAGCAGATCACACAATATCTCACACAAAGCATTGCTGGAAATTGTGCTCGTGGATTAATTTACTTAATTATTTGTCTTTATTATCGTGGTTAAGATGCGATTCTCTCACATTTATATGCAAATCTAATGGCAGAACAGATGCTGTGATATTTTAAAGTCTGTCAGATGTGTGTCTCATATAAAATGTTTTTTTTATTAAATGCTCTATCAATTAGTCATATTTTACGCTAATAATTATTGCAACGAGGAATTGTTTGTTAAAGGTATGTTGTTATTTTTTTCTAAATTGGTTCATTAGAGTTAATTGCCGAATAACTACTTTGTTTAACAGGAGACTTTGTCTTAACCACTAAATCTGCCAAATGTTTGTGGCATTAAATCAAGAAATTGAGAGTTTTTTTTGAAGCAGTTAAAGCAGAACTGTTATTTTCTTTCTTTAAAATATTCAAAATGTATTCGATTGTTTTACGTTCTCTGTGTTTTTTGCACTGTAGATTATTCTGGTGTTTATTTCTGGACCAAGGCTTTTCCTCTTTATTCGGTCTGCAATAGAGGTGTCCCTCATTTCTGTAAATCAGGCTTCATGCTGCTGACCTGTCAATCATCTTCACTGGCCTGAATGTGACCAATCAGTGTCTCAGGAGTCTTTCCTGGTCTGAAATATTTTTGCTCTAATTCTTCATTTTACGATTCTCTTCCCTCCCCCTCTCTCTATTTTCTAATCTCCTTTATTACCATTATTATTTTCATATTTTATACTATTAAATTCATCACCACCTTCCAGTATTTTCTGTTCATGCCTTCCCGTAATTCCCCTCCTCGTGCTCCTTCCTTTATCTCCTGAGGTCAGAAATCTACTGAATTACTGTGGGTGCGTACGCTTGCTTTTGGCCCATTTATTTCTTGATATTTTGATGACAAACCAGGATGATGGATAACTCATTGAAAGCCTATGAAATGTGTGTGTGTGTGTGCGCTGTGTGTATGCAGGTACTGCTGGTTGATAACAGTGTTAAACAGGCAGTGATGAATGTTTTTAATGAATAGTTGGTCAGACGACTGAATGAGAAGAGAAAAAGAAATATTGTGAAGTTAGACGTCAATATCTGATGTCAAATAACACCACAGATATACTGAGAAACAAACAATAGATAATAAACTATTTTTGAGAAGAACTCAAATGCTTGGCCAAAGAAAACAGCGAATAGCACATACTCTTTGTTCTTTTATTTAGCAGTGAATTAGTTTCGTTTTTAAGTTTCTTTTGTAAAGCCTACACATGTTTGACTGGGGGTCTCAGGCTACCAGCCCATCATGTGATTCCTCATATGGCTTTGAGCTTTAATAGTCTATTCCAACCTGCAAATCAATGTTCACTTTCTAATATTTAGTTAATGTGGATGTTAAATAAAGGAATGTCTAATGTATATTCCACATCAAAGGCCTTAAACATGTATCCAGTTGATGTCACGAAACAATTGTTCTAGTTGATGACAACAAACCATAAAAGTTTGGTTGTGTTCGCCAAGTTGTATGCCATCTGTATAACTCTCTCGATAATTATATATATTTATATAGAGACATATTTGATAAAACAAACTTTTATTTGTTGCAGCTGTTCGATGGGCCCCGATGGAAAACCCCAACTGGCTAGTGGTCCCCTGTAATTTGAGTTTGAGACCCCTGCTGGAATCAGAATGCATAATATCTAAATTTGTAAATCCACGGTGGGGGAACCCAAAATGTAATAGCAAGAAATGAATTCTGCAGTCCTCAGGTGCTCCTGTGTGTCCTTGCTTTAAAATCTGAGGTAATTGGACAGTTTCACATTATGTGCGTGTTACACACAGTGACCACCAGAGGGCGCCAAAATACGTTTTAAGGGCTCGTGCATCCATCTGCACTTTTCTGCCTGCAGTTACACAGTTTTCTGTCAAATCTGAAAATAAGAACTGTGCAACATCTTTCTTATTGGTCTGCTCACTTGAATTCAGAGTTCTGTTTTCGTTTTCCAGAAGCTTTTCCAGTTCAGAGGAACACACAGAAACTGGCCACTGAATCCTGGACTGAGGTTTTGAAGCGTCCTGGATGCAGAATGTCTGTGTATGTTGTTCACGAAAAGGCTACATTTAGGCTATCTCCTTTACCTGCAATGAGAGAGATCTTTTTTGTGTAATCTGTATTTGAGATCTGATCTGTCAGATTAGCATCTGATTTTCTTACCTGTAGGCTATGCCCATTGATCTTTTTGCAATGAATGTTCACCTATAGAAGCATTTTTGAGGTAGCCGTGATGATAAGCTTAATGTAGATGTTATGGTCCACTGAGAGAGAGACAGAGTGAGAAAGAGAGAGAGAGAGAGAGAGAGAGAGAGAGAGAGAGAGAGCGAGAGAAATACGTGTTAGATGAGAGAATCATTTTCAGAGCACCTTCAGAATTTTATATTTACATTTAGTCATTTGAAGTAAACAATGCATTCAGGTGCATTTAAACCAATGGAAAACTGAAAAATATATATTTTAAACCTTTTAAGGACATTTAAAAGCATTTGAAATGTAATAATAATCCAATTTATGTCTTGTGAAGCCAAACAATAACTTGATATTGAGACTGTAATAATTAATAAATATTAAAATTTATAAATGATATCTTGATATGTTTTTTGTCTCTACCAAATCACTTTAATATTTAAAATAGAACAAATTAACATTCTTTGTAAACTTCTTTATTGTCACTTGTTATCGCACCTTTAACTGAAGGTGATGTGCAGTTCAAGTCACTAACTATATAAAAAAGGTTTGCGATCCTTTCATTGTGCTTTTTCTGGCCTTTTTGTAAAATTAAAACACATTGTTGTTTCGTATTATACAAACGGTCTTTAAATTTTTTCCTTTGTTGTTACACAGGAAGAAAGAAAGAAGTGCAGATTATTCCGAAACATCATAAAGGTGAGTAAACTACAGGTTTCTGTGACGATTGTTGTATTTCTTGTACCTTTTATTGCCGTTGGCTACGATGGTGACCGTAGAGGTGCTCGTGCTGTTGTTAACCGTCTGTCCGTCGTCGATCTCCTGCAGCAGCACGCAGGTTCTAGGTAGAAGCCCCACCCTGTTCGAAGAAGGGGCGTGTCTACTCCTCAGCCCCTCCTCCATAGTTGTCACAATAGTTTTGGTTCCGATTTTACAGCTTCGTCCTCCACACAGCAGCTTGCCGTAGGCCGACCTGAAGTCTCTGTTGAGTGTGGCGTACAGCACGGGGTTTATGGCCGAGTTTGCGTATCCTAACCAAAGCACCACCGACTGCGCCGTCCGTGGCGGGTTCTCCTCTTTCCGTATGCCCATGATGGTAAAAAATGTAAAATACGGGAACCAGCACACGACAAAAGCACCGAGCACTACCGCCAGGGTCACGGTGGCTTTGTGCTCGCGCAGGGCTAGCATCGTCACGCCCGTTTTCGGCCCGCGTCGGGTCGAGATGATCCGCTTCGCCTGGGCCCTCGCAATGCGAAACACTCTGTAGTAACTCCAGCACATGGCCACTAGGGGGAGATAAAACGTTGCGAAGGCGTCGACCACCGCGTAGGTCGGGTTGAGCTCGAAACGGCAGTCTCGTGCAGGGTCGCCATCTCGTATATTTTGCACGCTCAAGTCCCTCGTGTTCCAGCCCAGGTGAATGGGCACAAAGGACACGCCCACGGAAACTAACCAGATGGCCGCTAAAATGGCAGCGACGCGCCACGGGAGAACCAGCATTGGGTAGCGTAGAGGGGAGGTGACCGCGAAGTAGCGGTCCAGGCTGATGGCGAAGAGATTGAGGATGGAGGCGGTGCACAGCATGACGTCCAGAGAGACATAAATGTTGCAGAAGTGTGGGCCCAGCGGCCAGTCACCCGTCACCTGGTAGAGGGTGGAGAACGGGAGCACCAGTGCACCCAGAAGAAAGTCTGTGACCGCGAGCGACACGATGAAGCAGTTTGTGACGTTACGCAAACGTCTGGTCACATACACGGCCAGACAAACCAAGATGTTTCCACAGATGGTGAGGAGAATCAGAACAGAGAGAGTCACGGCTAGTGCCACCTGTGATGTCATCCTGTGGACTTGCGCACAGACAAAATGAAGTGTGTGTCTGTCTGACCACGAGTGTGTGTGTTTATGTATGTGTTTGTGTGTCCCCAGGGGTGTTTTTGTCAATTTGTGTGTGTGTGTGTGTGTTCGTGAGTGTGTGTCCACAGGTGTTTGAGTGTGTGTATCCAAAGGTGTGTTTGTGAGTGTGTGTCCACAGATGTGTTTGTGTGTCTCCACAGGTATGTGTATCCACAGGTGTGTTTGTGAGTGTATATGTTTGTCTCTACAGATGTGTTTGTGTTTACAGGTGTGGGTTTTTGAGTGTGAGTGTATACACAGGTGTGTTCGCGACTGTGTGTGTCCACTGGTGTGTTTGTGAGTGTATGTCTGTGTCCCTACAGATGTGTGTTTGTGTCTGTCCGCAGGTGTGCGTTTGTGAGTATGTATTTGTCCCTACAGATGAGTGTTCGTTTGTGTTCACAAGTGTGTGTTTGTGAGTGTATGTATGGACCCAACAGATGAGTGTTCGTGTGTGTGTGTGTGTGTGTCCACAGGTGTGTGCATCCAGTGGTGTGTTTGTGAGTGTATGTCTATGTCCCTACAGATGGTTGTTTATGTGTGTGTGTGTCCACAGGTGTGTGTGTGTGTGAGTGAGTGTCCATACAGATGTGTGTTCGTGTGTGTGTGTGTGTCCACAGGTGTGCGTTTGTGTGTGTGTGTCCCTACAGATGTGTGTTCATTTGTGTGGGTTTGTGAGTGTATGGGTGTGTCCCTACAGATGTGTGTTCATTTGTGTGTGTCCACAAGTGTGTTTGTAAGTGTGTATCCACAGGTGTGTTTGTGAGTGTATGTGTGTGTCCATACAGATGTGTGTTCGTTTGTGTGTCTCCACAGATGTGTGTTTGTAAGTGTGTATCCACAGGTGTGTTGGTGAGTGTGTGTCCATACAGATGTTGTGTCCACAGGCGTGGGTGTGTATGTGGATTTGGTTACTCCAGGATTATGGGTTCGATCCCCAGGGAGAGCACATACTGATAAAGTGTGTCCTTCAGTACTTTACAAACAAGCGTCCGGCACCCAGTATCCGCCGCGAGTCTCTCTCCTCTGTTCATCCATCTGTCTCTTCATAAGCTCTCTTCTATCAGTCTGTGTGTGTGTGGTCAGCTGCAGACCTCAGTTAGACAGAAGTGTGTCGCCCTCTACAGGTCATATTGTGATGATGCATGTTTTCTGCCCGTTCCTCCTGTCTGAAAGGAACAGATAGATTTAAATCACATGTTTATCAGTCAGTATTTTTGCATTTCCAGTGCTAGAGAAACGAAACACAGCCTAAAAAACATATGTTAAATATATAAATAAGTATTGTCCAATAAATAGGTACATGTAATCAATGTGGCTTTGAAATCCTACTGTTATAACATCCATGCACCAATAGTCACATACATTTCAATTTCATGCACAGGCTTTTAACTTCTGTCAAATTGTGTCACACAAGCAACCAACAGATTCCCAATACAGCAAACTTCTCCAGTAGAAAGTTCCTTTTCCAATAAGTAGATCCTCTCCTAAAACTTGTATCAATGAGATTAAACGTAAAGCAAATCATTTTTTCTGCCCGAGTCTCATCTGTGTGTCCGATATTTCTCCTTGAAATAAGAGCCAGAAATCTCACAATCTCAACAATGTCTCAAACTGAGCTCAGATCTGTCAAGTCTGCAATCAAAAGTTGGCGATCCATTTTACCCAAATCTAGATTATTTAAACTCTACAATCTACATTCATTTTACACCCGTTTCAACAATTAAACTCATTTGTTTCAGTTTTTATTTCTTGGACACAAAAACATCTGAATCTAAGTTGCTCAGATGAGATACAACGGAGATGTCCGTCAAGTCTCCTGAGCTCTGAAAGAGCAACATCTGAGCAATAAAAAGGTTATTTGTAGTCAAGCTTTGAGTAAATAGTTTGTACAAATCTCTTTTAAAGTGCGTGTCTGTGTGTGCATAAGTCCAATTGTGTGATGGAAAAGAAAGAAAATTCTGTGTGTGTTGCGTAATTGTGATTGTTTGCTCTCTGAGTTTTAATGGAAGTTAATATTGTTAAAGACAAATAATTGCAGAGTAAGCGAGCGCTCTGGCAGACACCCACACAGCACATTATGATGAAAGAGAAAACAAAGGGCGAACACTCGTGTCAGTCTTGTAACACACACAACACATTACGATCAAAGGCCCAGCAGTGATAATGTCGTATCTACACACATTAGCTTTGTTCGGTGTTCAAAGAAAACACACACTTTTCCTTTCAGACTAAGATAAGACTTTACAAGTAGTTGTTGTCTGCGCATTCTTGGACAGCCATTAATATTCTGTATGAGCCAATGTATCACAAACACACACACATAGACTTGGCTGTTGTCCCTTTGCAGAAAGCTCAGTCCATATGTGGGCAAACACTCTCTCTCGTCCCGTCTCCTGCATCCTAACATTTCTCATGCCACATTACAGCACAGATATTAATATCTTCTCCCGATGAAGCGTTTAGACAGACGGACCATTTTGTTTGCATTTATTAATTAATTAATTATTAATTAAACTCTTGTATTTAGTGTTTGTCTTTCATTGCTCAGAAGGTTACAACAGAGGTCTCAGTTGAGTTTCATTCCCTGAAAGACGATCGACAGAGCTTTCGAAAAAAGCCATAAATAGTGAACAGAATGATGTCTTGAATCTTGCAGCAATAACTGTGAAAGAAGAACCTGAGCCATATCTAGAGCAGAATATTAAACTCTTTTACACCTCGGGGGATTTGATGGAGTTCTCAGATGCGTTTCATTTAACTACCAACAGAGTCTCAGATGTTTCTCCTAAATGGCTCAGGAGACATAAAAACAGAAAGAAATGAGTCTGGAGGTATAAAACGAATGTCAAATAATCTGGATTTGAGTAAATTTGATGGGTAATGTTTGAGTTCGTATTGAGATCTTCACTGATGTTGACTTTTGATTGCAGATGAGACAAATCTGAGCTCAGTTTGACACGTTGCTTCTCAAACTCTATTGACCGACATGTTTGTGATATTACTGACTCAAAAATGTGTTAAATATAAACACAAATGTCTCACACATAGTGAACTTGACCAGTGTTCTGGTTTGTGTTCTTCTCGCCTGTCACATCGACCAATCAGAGCACAGCATCACAGCATTATGGGTAATGTTGTTCTCTCATAACCTTGTTATTTTTCCTGAGTGCGCTTATCTGACAGTTATTTAAGGTGTTCTACAGGTAAACTCATCTTTATGATTGAATGTCTATACTGGCAAATTAAACAGTAAATGGTTTACTTGACATAAGGAGAGTTAAAGTCCCAGTGAAACTAGAAATAAAAGTGCCCCTTTCTCTCTATATAAATATTGCAGCGTTTATTGTAAATAGTTTGTCAATGTGGGTTGATCTCTTTTTAAAGTTTGTGTGCCCTCATAAACTTGAGTTTAAATCTGAACGTGCAATTCCTCCCTTTAGTGACTTTCCATCTTAAATTACCTATGTTAGACGGCTTGGGCGGAGCATCCGTTAACTCCTCCCCTTCAACTGTCAGTCTGCTGCCACTTCCATTTCAAAATGCGAAAGGCTGTTTTTATACATCTAATCAAATCGCTGAGAAAGACGAAAGCCACACCCACTATTTGTTTTATTAGAAATTCCATTTCACTCGGAAAAGCGTCAAAATATGGAAGTAAAAATGATAGCAACCTCCGAATATATTTCTGCCATCATTTACAGTTCTCACCTTCATTTGGCTTCAAGCTGTGTATGGATTTCTTTGAAAAAAAAAATGAGATATCAGACAGAATAGATTCAACAAATAACTAAAACATAACTGAAATGGACGAAATGTAAAAAGTTAT
Source organism: Triplophysa dalaica (assembly GCF_015846415.1). Lineage (NCBI taxonomy): Eukaryota > Metazoa > Chordata > Actinopteri > Cypriniformes > Nemacheilidae > Triplophysa > Triplophysa dalaica. Next base: position 1,727,409 of record NC_079557.1, read on the forward strand.
TTTGCCCCCTGCAGCTTGTGTATTTAGCTTTTGCACATGAAGAAGCTGCAGGTTTCTGATATGAAACATAAATCTTGTCACTATGGATCAAGTTTAAAATCAACTTTTTCCCCTAGATTGTGTGAATAATATTTTACATTTTGATTCTCAAAGGAAAAGTTGATACAGCACACACAGCTCCAAGAGTAGAAAAATGATTTAATACAAATTCTGATCAAAAGTGCAGAAACATGCAATAAATATGTTATTACATTTGGGGCTTTCGTCTGCTATATGTGTGCATTTTTGCTTCTCTCAAAGCTTATTAGGCAAAATAAAATGTTATGGCACTATAATAAGCCTCTCAGATAATGATGGTAATTTTTCTTAGTCTTTTGAGGAGAGTCTTAGTTATTGAGCTTTATTCCTCAGGGGAAAAAACATCGAAGAATAATCTTGGTCTCATTGCTTTGTAGGAGAGACAGTAAAGAACTCTCATTTCTTATTCCTTATAGAAACGAATCCCAGAGATTCACTTTCAGACTTTGCCTGTTTTTAAACTTCAGTCTCTCTGTCTTTAAATGTAGACTGTAGCTCTTCTTATCAGTTATGCCACACCAAAAATAAGGTCTCCAACAAGACCTTAAACTTTAACCAGGTTATGAAATATTCAATGTTCTCTCTGGCAATTACTAGGTTGTCGAACTTTATTCCTCCTTGAGGAAACCGGATTTATGATGAGTGTTGCTTTTGAATGGGGTGATGATTTTGAGTTTTTTTATAGGAGGTTGTCGTGCTGTTCATGTATACTGGTTGGTTTTAAGTGAATCTTCATAGTTGCCAGGGTGTCCTGGGCCGTTGCTTATTTGTTCAAATGAAAAGTCTCTGTTATATTCTAATCTCATTTGAATTGGGTCACGTCTTCGATGTCTTTAGGTTTTTTCAACTGTTTCATAATGTGACAGGTGAAAAACTCATCCTTGCTCACATCTGCACAAACTGCAAAAAACTGCTAACCTTAGAATAGAGCGATAGTCGAAAACACAAGAACAGATTTTAATTTGTACTAACCTAGAAAAGTTATTATACAAGGTTATTTCATTGACTTCTATTTTGTTTTGTTCTTGAATCAGTTTTGCCTGAATGAGAAAGGTCACATTTTGACCGGCATGTCTGTGATCACATTACTGTCGGTCTTAAGTGGCCGGCGCTCATTGATTGGCATTTTTATTCATTCCCGTTGCTGTCAGGGAGTCTGCTGGGGATACAGTCGCCCATCTTTTGATTTCTTTTGACAAGCATGGTCGTCATGGGTGTTGCGTTGCTAGGAGACCGCATCCTTTTGAACATTCAGATGATATGTTATTTTTGAAGTAAACTGAAGAGGTGGTAGGTGAAAACGCACGTGCTTCTTCTTGAGATTCTTTTGACGCACATGAATGGATGCACTCCAGACAGGATGACTCGTTTTGATAGTCTCTCAAATCAAAAAGAGCATGATTCACTACTTTAAACACTCTGCTCTCTCTAAAACACACACGAGCACACACGCACGCACACTCTAACCGCAAAAGAAGAGGAAGCGGAGGTTCTCAGTCCTGCTCTCATATACTCTGATGACATACTGTATGTGAACTTCTCATGCATCCTAAAGTTTAAAAACACTTTTAAGTCAGCGAGGGCAGTCAGCATGCATCGACATATTCAGCGAAATCCTGTAGACATTAAACATTCCCAAAGCGTATTAACCTCGTTATTCATTTATTAAATGTGATACAAACACCCCTCCAGAATCAGTCAGAAATAAACGTTTTGGTTGCTATTCAGTTTTTCTCACAATATTGAATATTTCTATTTTAATCAAGCAATGCTTGTGCTGGAATAAGATATCAGATTTAAAATATATTTGACGAAAGCTTAACTTACCCTGAACGACCTTCTGCTTCTGCTGCACTTGTGCTTCTCTCTTCTCTTCTCTCTCTCTCTCTCTCTCTCTCTCTCTCTCTCTCTCTCAATAACTTGCATGCTCAGCCAATCCGATTGCAGAAGGTTCCCTGTGAGAGACCTGTAAGTGTCTCTCACACTCTCTCTCTTCTCTCTCTTTGCTTTGCACAGTAGAATGGATGAGACAGGTGAATGGATTCTATGTGTGTTGGTGTGTGTGTGTGTTGTGTATTGATTCATCTCTAGATGGAGTTGTTTGTTTGCAACTGACAGAAATTATATTTACTGCTTTGTTTGTCTCCAACTTAAATCCAGAAACCTGATACCCCATCAAACTTCTCTTCCCTTTTTATAACGGCATGTACACTCTCTTTCTCTTCCTGTCGTACCTGATATTATTGCACACAAACACACATTTGGTTCATTATATTAGCTTTATAGCAGGCTAATAATGTTTATGTCCTCTAACACAAAATAACCACGTGAACATCATTAGATTTAAAGTCAAACATGATTTGGCTGATTTACAGGATGAGTCTCTTTACTAGCGACGACCACCAAAAATATCCTTGAAGATCAGTGTTTGACCTGCTTCACTAGACTTGTGAGGACTTTTTAACAAATTTGGCACGTACAAGGAAATCCAAATCACACACACATACACCTTCTCCCTCTCTCTCTTCTACACACACACACTTCCGTCATACCTGATTATATTATCATTATTTACACGCTCAATGTGACCTCAGGCAGAATGTGTGTACCTGCAAGTGAAATGAATGGAGTTTTATAAAAACAAGTCAAACTGTGCACGTCACAAACACGTCATCCTCAGATGCAGTTTGTGATGTTTGTTTCGAATGCATATATTATTATTAATATATTAGATATATTAGCATATTAATATCACCATGTGTGTTGCAATGCTATCATTTAATATGGGGATTTTCACATGTGTTTAGTTTCATGTGTAGTTTTAACAAAAATGCAATTTATCAAATATAAAAAGTAATGTTTGGATAGTGTAAATAACAAACTTTTGTCTAAAAGTGAAACTTCTCTTCATTTCAGATCTGTTTCTTATGACAGGTCTCACTGTATCTGGAGGTATTTACACATCAGAACACATCCGACTCATATCTACTGTAAACGACCTCCTGTTGAGATGCTTTCATCCGGTTTCTCTCAAGGTTTATTCTCCTCTATAGAAATCCATTGAGAGACATACTTTTATTTTAATGGTGCTTAAAGTGCATCTAAACCTCATAGACGATGCATTGAGAAAAGAGCTATTTATTAAAGTAAAAGATATTATATAACAACAGACACTCTTGTGTGTTGTCATCGATGGACTGGGCAGCAGCTTGCGGGTTAAGACACAGCAGATGTTCTGCAGCAATAACATAATACAAGGGTTCAAAGGTCATGAGAGAAAACAAGCAGATTTTGACTGTTTATATAGTGACATGTTATGTCATTTGACTGCGAAATATCAGTGGTCTAGATCACTGGATTATTTTTATTTACATTTATTTATTTATCAAATAAAGTCTAAACAAGACAAATGAAATCTGAGAGAATGTTTGACTTATTTTAAATGACATATTTTCATCCGCTTTAGCATGAGAAGGGTCTTTCGAATTCTCTCTCGCGGAATTTAAACCATTTTAACTTCATGAATATAAATAATAATAAACAAAGCATATTATTTTAGGATGGTTGTAAATTAGATTTCAATACTCAATTTACAATACAGCTAATTTCTTCTATTTTCTGTATGTTAAATTCTTGTACTATTATATATTTCAGATGTAAATCAGAAGTCTGTCAGTCATCCATGATGTAAGGTGATGCTATGATCAATTTCAAACAAGTCTCACACTTTCTGCACACATCACATGTTTATTCATAAATGTTTGATGGTTCTGGCTTTTCGCTGTCAGCTTGTCCTATCCAATTAGTTTTTTAATTCTTCTTATTCGAACGGTTGGTTTGATGTTTAATAATCAGCTATCGATTGTCATTCACACAACAGATTGCTTATAATTGCTCTGAGTGTTGTGTAAGAAACCTTTTGTCTTGTTCAAGGGTGAAGTGCTTGAAGCTGCAGGGTTTGTGTAATGAGCCTGAGGCTTTAACCATTACTCACCCGCCGGCACTGGATGCTCAAGTAAATATTAAACAGTTGCCAGATGACAACACCTTACTCTCTTGAACAAAATCAATTTGTGTGTGTGTTCAGCCCTTTTTCAAAGATGCAGTAAAAGAATAGTGAGTATGAATAAGGGCCTGTATGACTTCAACTTAGCATGATATATACATAATACAAATAAAAAGAATATTGTTATTATTAACCTTCCAGTAGAGTAAATCAAGTGCCTGAAAAAGGGGTGATCGGTGGTCTGGGATCCCCAAAAGGCCTTAGTATAACTTAAGGGGGTCCCTCAGATACATTTATTTGAGAAAATATGAATAATGACAAATCTGAAATTTGTGCTAAGATGAGATACAGTAAATATTGTGAATAATTATTTGCAATAATTAAAAAGTTGGTTTTTAGTCATGTCTCTTTAAAAATATAAGCTTGTGATGTTTTGAACTAGCTGTTTGGCACCTCTCTGATAAATAAATCTCTGCATGCACTCAAAAATATAAAGTTTAATACTCATTTTTAGGGTGATTATGATTTGGATGATTGGTAAAAAAGGTAACATTTGATTCTGTTGTATAAAACTGAATGCCAAATAATGTAGTATTGTCTTACAATACTTTCTATTAAAAGCTAGTTTTTTTTAAAGATAAATTAAATTATTTTTGGTTCCCCGTAAAAAGCATCTCTTGTTGGGGACCCCCCCCAGACGTGATTAACTTCGAGCACTTACTTAATCTAATACATATTTAATCAAATTGGCATATTTAGGATTCATAGCGCTAATGTGGTTACGAAAGCTTTTTGTGCCTTGATCCAAATGAAAACGCATCACTATTATCCACTTGAGAGGATCAGTTAAGCTGCATGGATCTTTGTAAATGAAGACCCAATTGAATCATTGAAGCATGTGAAGATGTGACTTTAGTTCTGTGGGAAGCTGTTGTGTTTCTCTTTAAAAATCACACAGTTAGAACACATAAACTGCTGAACATTAAACTGCCTCCAGACTATATTACCCTTGACGTTTTCATATGTAGCAATGTTAGAATTCATCAATGGATCCCCGTTTGACTGGCAGATAACTGATGGATTATCATTCTGTTCCCAAGTGGAAAATAATTTGACCTAGATTTGCTGGAGAAAATGTGAGCAGTGCTGCAAAGGTGCTCCCAGTGTTTACCAGGGCGTTAGTAATGCGTACAGTGTCTCTATAGCCACAGAAAAATAACAGATGAGAGCTCTTTAACATCTCCCATTCCTCCTAGATATCAAAGAAACTGAACGAAGAGCAAATGAAAACGTTTGCTAAAGTCTCCTCAGATATTTCTCCAAAAATAAAGACTCCGAAATCTGATTTGTCAAGTCTGCCATCAAAAGTCAATATTGCTGAAGATCTCAATGTGAACTCAAACAGTTCTCATCAAATTTACCCAAATTCAGATTATTTTACCCTCTACCTACATTTGTTTTCCCCCCTTACCTCATTTCTTCCTGATTTTATGTCCAGTGCAATTTTAGGAGAAACATCTGAGACTATGTTGGTTAAATGGAACGCATCCGAGAACTCCATCAAATCCCCCGAGGTGTAAAAGAGTGTCTTTAATATTCTGCTCTAGATATGGCTCGGCTTCTTCTTTCACAGTTATTGGTGCAATATTCAAGACATCATTCTGTTAAAACAAGTGGGACAAGATTCACTATTTATGGTCGATCATCTTTCAGATCTATCAACACTTCTTTTGCTGTATGTTTACTGCCCTCTGTTGTCTGTAAAAAGTATTGCGTTTGAAAATCATTTAGCTTGTGTTTGGTGTGTGCATGCACCTGCATCCTCGAAATTTCTTGAATGCATTAATTCAAGCATTATGGGGATTTCTGCCATCTCAGCCCTGACCAGATGTTTCCTCCCGTCTTAAGATTCCTTTACATGAGCTTCTAATGATTCATGTGATTTATCACTTTTAATACTCAGTAGAACACAGGGCTGGTTTACAAAAAGCCTGTCATCCCAATACATGAATAAATCAAAGCCATTGAAAGTCATAACGTCGCGCAGACACATTGAATTTCTGTTGTGTTACGTTCTTCTGACGTTGAAATGTTGTGGTCAGAAGTGATTGAAAAAGAGGAAGAGACAGATAGACAGAGAGGAGGAGCGTTCACCGTCACACCCCTGCCCCAGTAAAAACTGAAAAAGAAGTGTGTGATAGAGCAAAAGAAAGGAACTTCTACTCCGAAAGAAAGACGGAGCGGAGAAAGAAAGAGCCTTTCCTCGTCCAACCATGACACCCTGGACAAAATCCAACTCGTCGTGGAGATATGGAGTCGGTGAGTCACTTCTCATTTGTGCATCAACTGTGCATGCTGGTCAATTTTGTGTAGTTGTATATGTCTCCTGCGGTCCTCACAGGGGCCGTCTATGGTAGATGGGTTCAGTTCCTGCATCTCCGGATGAGAACACACACAGATCAATCAAACATCCTCACAGACAGTTGGCCCTACTAGATTTCTGCTTGATCATAAAGTGCTGATTCGTCTTTTCTTGAGATCTCAGCCGTATTTGGATTAACGGTACAGTCATGGAGCGAACAGATCTATTGTACATCTGCCGGAGACAAAAAAAGAGTCCTTCATTTAAATGAGCTTAAGAAATGTTTGGCAGGTCTCAGGAAAAGTGCACGATGTGCTGGTCAAAGACACACATATGTCTGAATCAACTTGAATATTTTGTCTCACAACATAACAAAAACGTGATTGTTAAGGTTAATGACTAAACAGGTTTAAAAAAGGTTACTGTAAACAGTAATGACTGATTTTCACTTTTTGTGTGCAGGGAATTTGCTTCTTTGGCCTCTTTGATGGTTTGTCAACATGTTGCAACATAGACAGAAACAACAGCTTTAAAGAAAACCATGAAACAAACTATAAAAGAGCAACAGTTCAATCACAAGCGAATGTTAATCACATTAAAAACCCAATTACTGACAAATCTACAAAAGCTGACAGAATAGCTGAAATTGAGTTTCTTGTATTATTTTGGTTGAGTCACCTTTTAAAAAAGCTGCTGTTGTGTAGAATATAGAAGTTATCTAGTGTAGAATTGTGTTGAAACAACAGTGTTTATTTTTGTGATTCAAGATGATGATGCTTTGATTAAATGTGCACTAGTGACATGAGGATGTCGCGCTCACACTATCATTTATTTGAATACATTCTATAAAAATAAGCTGTTCATGTGATGTTAACTTATGAATATGTATTCTAGTGCAGCAACACCAGTGTGTGTGTGTGTGTGTGTAGGTGTGTGCGTGTGTGTGTGCGTTTGTACAGGAAGTCACTGAGAGGAAATAGGCCAACGAACTTGTAGTTGCAGAAATGAAGTGTGCGTGTGTGTGTGTGTCTTTAGTGTTAATTATCATTGTTTGCTATGTTGAACATCACTGTTATGAAGTATTTGGAGATAGTGAATTTAAACAAACCTATAACTCTGAAGTGAATGGTGTTTTTTGATTGATGTATTAAAAAGACAATAATAAAGCCTAGCCTTACACATTGAGACCAGAATATCTTGGGCTGTGTTTTTGCTCAACCTCAGGTTGTTTCAAACCTACTTTTCTTTGTTATGATGGACACATTTGGAAGAATGTTAGCAATTTTCAGTTCTGGGACATCATCCCCTCCCATAGTAGGAAAACTATATATATTTTGTTGTTCTGTTGAACACAAAATTGGATATTTAAAAAAATTATGAAAACAAAGATTTATCGGGCATCTTTGACTACCATTTAATTCTTCCTACTATGAAAGTCAATGATGTCCCGGAACTGAAAATGTCTAACATTCTTCCAAATATCTTTCTTTGTGTCCATTATGACAAAGTGATTTATACAGGTATAAAATATATATGTGGGTGAATAAATGAAGACAGAATTTTTATTTTTGGGTGGAGTATCCCTTTATTGGGGTTGTGATCATTCACAGCTGGCTTACTTTAATTAAATAACGGTTTAAATACAAACGAGAAACAATTTAATTATTTTGTCAAATATCCGTGCACAAATTCGGTCTGCTATAAAATTCAACTGTTAAGGAGATTGTGTTCCCTGCCAGTCAAGCAATGTGTTAAAATTAGGGCTGTCAAAAGATTAATCGCGATTAATCGCATCCAGAATAAAAGTTTGTGTTAACATAATACATATCTGTGCAAAATAATTTCGTATTTATTAACAAATAAACAACCATGCATATATTTAAGAAAAATCTTAAATATATGCTAATATATGCTAATTTTCTTTTTCTTTAATATATGCTATTGCTAATAAATACATGTGTCTGTATTTATAAATACAAAATTAATATGCACAGATTTATATTATGTAAACACAAACGTTTATTCTGGATGCGATTAATCTTTTGACAGCCCTAGTAAAAATAAACGTTTGTCTTTGCTAAAGTTTAATTTAGTTTATTGGCTCGTGCAATTTCGGTTAAACGGCTTCCATAAATGCCGCGTGATTTCCGTTATAGGAACATAGCTGTGTCCGAAATCTCCCACTATACCCTCACTCACTAGTCCCTTCACTAGTCCACTAATATAGTCAACATTAAGGATCGGGTGAAAACGAGTAAATTCGGACACTCTGTGCACCGGAAACGCTGCGTGCGCCATCTTCTGCCGAGACAGGATGAATCATTCAGCGCGAGCATCATGATAGATGGCTAGCAGCTAGCCGTGAGTGTACACCGGTTGTACACTCGTTATTAGGATGCATCATGGGATTGAATGAGTGCACTCAAAAATGCACACTAGTCAAATGTCCCCTCAAACAGTGCACTTTGACTACTTTTCTATGAGGCCCAGATTCCAAAAGTATAAATAGGGTTCGGGACAGTTTTTTACAATATCATAATTTCTTGTGATTTCCGTTAGGCCTATTTATTGCATTTTGTTCCTTTTATGCTAGTTTTGTTGCCGTTACTTACAGGTCATATATTAAAGCATGCACACAAATATTGCATGCAGTACACCTATTCTTGATATTTAATTACAGGGATGTCGTCTTTTTAATTGTATTTTATATTCCCTAATACGCTGAATGAAATTGCTGTTCAATTACTCACCGCCAGTCCCCCAGCCAAGATGTGGGTATTGTTTTTTTTTTCAAGAAGATTTTTATAAAGATATTGAATTAATGATGTCAAATTAAAAAAAAAAAAGTTTAGCCAGTAATGCCTGACACTTGACGTTAAACTGGCGTCTTATAAAGCGAATCAATCGTTCTGTGCAAGAAACTGAACGCTATTATCGAGCTGTTTAAATCATACATAATGAATGCAGCAATAAAAACAACATACTTTTTTCCTTTTTTTTTACAACAGTTCAGGTGGTGTAGTACACTTCCTGCAGTTACTATCAAGGGCACAAGAAACGTTTTGAAACGCGACCTATCGCGCGCGCAAAGCCGCAAACCAACTGCCCGTGGCTGTGGATTGCCGATTATAACATGAAACATTACTGTTTTGTCTCTTCTTATGATCAAAACCATCTGTACTTGCTTTGTTGTTCAAAACTATTCAAGTCTATGCATTATAGACGGTTTCAAAATGACAACAGAAAGAAACATTACTGCGCATGCGACTTCCGGTTCACCTTCACAAACATCAGAGTGACTGCAAAAGAAACAATCAATAGAAACTGAGAATAAAGCGTTACTTGGCTAAACTTCGCTCCAATATTTTGAATGTAGACTGTCATACCAAGTTCAACCGCTAGATGTCAATGTGCCAAACGGTTAGTGACCGAACTACAGGACCCATTTAATAAATTGTTTATGTAATAAAATGAACATACAACAAAATTCATCAAATCGTTAATTTAATACAGTTATTGTACAATCAAATTCGAATATAAATTACTATTAACGTAGATGAAATAAAATATAAATAGTTACATTATTTGACAACAGCCAAAACACAAACCGGAAGTTAACTGCAGGCCCGGTGTGCACGTCCGATAAAACGGTCTATATACTGTTTGTAACCTTCATCAGAATGAATGAACTGATGAAACCCATTTAATTTACTCTCTCTCTCTCTCTCTCTCTCCCTCTCTCTCTCTCTCTCTCTCTCGCTTTAATTTGACAAAACAAGGAAAACAGATTAGAGAATAGGAATGGAAAAGAGGTCAAACCTTTATTGAAAGCTTTTTTCATATCAAGAATTACTGTGAAGTTTAAGTATTACAAAGCTATGAATTATAGTGAACATTTTAAACTACAGTGGTGTAACAAATGTTTGTTTTGTGCTGTGGTGGATGAAGAGCTGGCTTTTGATTTTATGAGGATTGAATTTTATTAATGGTATGTTGAACTTTATGCATTTATTGTTTTGATACAATAAAGTTTAAATCTCTCTCTTTCTTTCTCTCTCTCTCCATGAAGTCAAGTGGAATTTCACAGCAAAAGCAGAAAAGCAGTTGTCTCTGGTTATCGGAGACACGGTGCACATACAGGAGTCATGTGAAGGTACCAGCACACAGATATATTACAGCACCATGCTATGACAAAACTAATAACACAAAATCTCTTGGAAACTAAGTTATTTTGTTGTTTTCAGGTTGGTACAAAGGTTATCTGACCAGGAACAAAGATAGAAAGGTAAGTGTCCTGGTGTTAGTATGTTTGGTTCCTGACTATCTGACGTTTACTTCCTCCATCTGTGATACCTGTCTGCTCATGTCAAACTTCTTTCCGTCATGTAAGGGGGCATTTCCAGCCAACTTCATCGAGCTGAAGGAAGTCATCATTGAAAAGAGAGGGTAAGTCCTTCCCATATTCACCTCCATCCAGACCCAGCCGTTCAGGTTTTTGACACTCATTTCTCTGTGTGTGCAGAGATGAAGAGATTATAAACTCAGCTGAGATGCCTCTGGTGAAGGAGGTGACCACCACGCTGAGAGAATGGGGCAGCATCTGGAAGCAGATCTTTGTGGTATGGATGGATTTGTTCAGAATTGCACAATGGACAAACATACTACTTTTAGACAATTCAGTCTGAGTTTTGTGCTGTCTTTGTACAAACAGGCCAATAAGAAGGAGCGTTTCCGTCAGGTCCAGAGGCTGATGTGGGATCTTATGGAGTGGCGGTCGCAGCTCCTGTCTGGCACGTTACCGAGCGACGAGTTTAAAGAACTGAAGCAGAAAGTCACCTCAAAGATCGACTACGGAAACAAGTACCTGTTCCATTTCTATCCATGTGTGTTTGTCGGTAAAGCCGCCTGTCTGCTTTCTGGAAGACTCACATGTACAGCGGTATTACCATGTTTTATCAAGTAGTGCTTCATAATTGGATAGCATTTCTGTATCATGGTTCCACACACATACTTATTTTAGAGAGAGTAAATGACCTGGTGTAGTTTATCTTCACCCGCTTTGGGATGCAGTTGTAATGTTTCTACATTATCTGTAAAGACTTAATCATCAAACCTGAAGGAGACGGAAATACGTTTCTCACAGCTGTATGTCAACAAATGAGTGCAGGAAAACAACTCCCTCACTTTGAGAAAAAACATTTAAAAAAAAGTACAGATACTGTTAGATGCTGTTTATTCACACATATTTCTGTTTTGTGCATGAGAACAAATGTTGTGTTTTGTATTAAGTTATTTATGTTGGTACCCTGAGGTATTTTGATATATTTATTTCGGTTTAATCTCAGGATGATGTCAACACGGATCATCTTATTACACAAGTACAGACAGTACCAAAAAAATAAACACATGGATATGAAATATTGATTGAACATAACTAATACTATTATGTGAGATGAAAGAGAAAACGGATCGATACATATAACTAGCACAGATCTGTAGAATTCCGCTTACCATGAACAGTCAAATATACCGTGTGCTGTGGTGAGAGATGTATGTACCATGTAAATATTAGTTGTTTCTGAACACTTTCTCTTTGTTTAGGATCTTAGAGCTGGATGTGATAGTCAGAGATGTCGATGGGAATATTCTGGACCCCGAGCGAGCCAGTGTCATCAGTCTCTTTAGAGCACACGAGGATGCCACGACCAAGATCACAGAGCGAATTAAAGAGGAACAGGTTTGTTTCACTTTCATTTCATGGTTTACAGACTCACCCAGAGAATAAAACCGCAAAGGACATTCTCATGTGAGAGAGTCGATTTAATAGGATATTCAGAATTACCATCTCAAGAATCGCACAAATCGCACTCCACATCCCCCCAACAGACTTATAAAATCACTCTTCATGTGGGATACTGATTCTTATCTATGCCTTTTCTCATCCCTTATACGATCTAGGGCTGTCACAATTATTAAATAATCGTCTCATCTCAATTGATTCAGATCAGCGCAATTATTGCACATCTCTATAGAAGACACAATGGGAGAGCTGTAGTGCCTGCATATTGCATATTTTAGTGTATATATTGTAACTAAAGTATGATTATACTCGTAAAATATACAATTACAACAAAACAAACTTTAAACTATATACCATAAACAAACTGTAGTACAATTTCATATTTTTTGAGCTAATCTCAATGAGAAAACCAGCCTACCATTGAAATAAAATTAACATTTTACTTTAATCTTGCAAGTGAGAAAAAAACAGACTAGATGCTTTTCTATGACTGATAGTATTTTAATGGTGGCTTTAATTCACTCCTGATCAAACTCGTTTTACATGTATTTTGCAGCTATATTATTGACATGTAAAAGCCAAGACCTTAAATATATGATGACCCCATTTTTTAAAAGAAAGACATATATTCAGAACAATATGGTCGTTTCAAAGCTGAATCAAATATAGAGTTAAATGTCAAAGCCCTAAATCTGACAATTAATCGGCACAATCGCCAAAGCACTAAAACAGACAATTTATTGTCATAATCGACAACCCCCCCAAAACAGACAATAAATCTTCATAACCGCCAAAGCCCAAAAACAGACAATTTATCGACATAATTGACCAATCCCCCACAGCAGACAGTTAATCGCCATAATCACCGAAGCCCTAAAACAGACAATTAATAGTCATAACCATCAAAGCATACAACCAATTATAATAATCGCCAAAGCCCCCAAAACAGACAGTTAATCGACATAATCGGCGAAGGCCCCCAAACAGACAAGTAATCGCTATAACCGGCAAAGCCATAAAACAGATGATTAATTGTCATATTAAACAAAGTCATAAAACTGACAATCAATCGACATAATCGCCAAAGCCCCCAAAACAGACGGTTAATCGACATAATCGGCAAAGCACAAAAACAGACAATTATTTGCCATAATTGCCAAAGCCCTTAGAACAGGCAAGTTATCTTAATAATCACCGAAGCCCTAAAACAGACGATTAATACTCATAACCATCAAAGCATACAACCAATCATAATAATCGCCAAAGCCCCCAAAACAGACAGTTAATCGACATAATCGGCGAAGGCCCCCAAACAGACAAGTAATCGCTATAACCGGCAAAGCCATAAAACAGATGATTAATTGTCATATTAAACAAAGTCATAAAACTGACAATCAATCGACATAATCGCCAAGGCCCCCAAAACAGACGGTTAATCGACATAATCGGCAAAGCACAAAAACAGACAGTTATTTGCCATAATTGCCAAAGCCCTTAGAACAGACAAGTTATCTTAATAATCGCCCAATGTATGTGTTTGAATAATTGTGTCTTTTCACTTTGTGCAGTCCAACGTTCAGATGGATCATTCCGGAATGTCGGCACGGATCCAGTCTTCCCCCACGCACAGTCTTTATGTTTTTGTGCGGAATTTCGTCTGTCGTATTGGGGAGGACTCTGAACTCTTCATGTCTCTGTACGACCCCATCAGACAGACAAATATCAGGTAAAGATGTTTTCACTGAGACAGTCAACGATTCTGTGCAGTCAAAGATGTTTTTCATTGATCTCTCTGCCTCTCTCCAGTGAGAATTATTTGGTGCGTTGGGGAGATAAAGGTTTGCCAAAGGACATTGAGATGCTCAACAGTCTGAAGGTGGTTTTTACAGTAAGTCACTTCTCACCACCAAAACGCGAGATTGTTATTTATTGGTGACCATTTACTGTAAATGAGAAAGAAGCTTTCTCGTGTATCTTTGTGTCTCAGGGCCGGTGTTCAAAAGTTTTTCTTTGTCTTTCCTTGCAGGATCTTGGAAATAAGGACTTGAATCGAGAGAAGATCTACCTGATCTGTCAGATTGTGCGTGTCGGACGAATGGATCTGAAAGATTCGAATCATAAGAAATGTACGATGGGTCTGCGCAGACCGTTTGGCGTTGCTGGTAAGAGCAGAACGTGCATGCTGGGATACATAATGCTAACCCCAAGAGACAGCAGACAGGAAAAATATCCATTTCACACGTTTAAAGAAGCACTTATAAAACCGACACTCCCACGAAATGAAAACTCTGCAGTTTAGAGCTTTATTTATTAATGTTTTATTCTTGTAGAGCGATATTTAACTGCTATCTGACGAAACCTTGACCTCTGGTCTGCACTGACAGTGAAAAATGATCTTGACACAATGACAGCATCACATGAGCTCTGATTGGCTGATATTTCTGTCTGCCTCGACAGTGATGGACATCAGTGACATCATCAAGGGAAAGACAGAGTGTGATGAGGAGAAGCAATATTTCATTCCTTTTCATCCGTAAGTCTCCTCTCTTTCTCTACCCGCTCTCGCTCGGATCGTAAAGGGACAGAAATAAATATATTGTTGTCATTTATTCACACTTGTGTGTCGTTCCAAACGCAAGTGTCTGTTTCCCTTTATAAACTGTGGCAGGTGAGCTCCGAACTCGAGATAAGCATCCTTAAAGTCAAATGAAGTCTTACGATGTGTTGAAAAGGCCAAAATGTAGCTTTTTCATGTAAAGATTTTTGTCCAATTTGGATTTCAGTTCATCTGTGTCCCACATAAAGCGTCAAATGACTTTGTTACATTTTTCATTATATTTTGATGCTGTCCTTTTTGGGAGTTTACCTAAGCGAGTTCCCATTTAATTTCATCTACTCTTTCTTTTTTTAACTTTATGACTGACAGTCATACATTCATGAACATATGTGACAAAATCAGTCTTAAGGGTCAATTTTTCGAAATTGAGATTTTTACATCATCTGCAAGCTGAAGAAATAAGCTTTCTATTGATATATGGTTTGTTAGGATAGGAAACTATCTGGCGGGACAACAACTGTTTACAAAGCTGCAATCACATATTTGAATAACTGACTGTATATATTTTAAAGCATTAAAGCAGTGGTTCTCAAACTTTTTTGTGTAGAGTGTATTGCTTTACGGCCCCCCCATATAAACACTTATAATCTTATAATTTTAATTAAACCGAAACCAAATTCTGTTATACAATGTTTGAAAATCAATACTTTTGGTTGGCGGTCTTATTTTTCTGATGTTTGATTGGATATAATTTATGATTAATTTCTCATATAATGCCACAAAATCTGTGGCCCCCCCTGGATCCATCAGGGTGCCCCCAGTTTGACAACCACCGCCTTTATGTATTCTAGCGCACATTTTTTTTTTCATAGGTTGACATTATGTGAATCTTAGAATAAAATACAAAAAACATTACATTATTATTTTTTAAGTTCATAAAAAATTTAAATTTTGTGTGTGTGTTTGTGTAGGGTCATAGCTGAAAATGATTTCCTTCACACTCTCCTGAACAAACTGACGACATCTCGAGGAGACAGCGGAGGTCAAGGTACGACTGCTGAACACTGAAATACCATCAGCGGCTAATGCTTTAATACTCCACTGATCGCAATAATCCTGTCTGCACACGCACACACACACACACACACACACACACACACACACACCCACACACACACACACACACACACACAGAGACATTGCCATCAGGACAGAGGTGATTGAATTGAGAGAGAAACAAAAGCTTTATGGCGGTCATCTTCACAATGACAATGAGAGAGAGACATTTGAGAATGGAAGTAAATTTCTGCTGTCAGGAAATCCAGCCAGAGATTTTATTTGACTTCATTTGTGTGTTGTACATTATAAACTATTTATCACTAATAGATTGTTAAACAGCTCTGTTGTGATATAGATTTGTACTATAGATTATTAAATTATGTATTAGTTTACTTAATAATAAATGAATTGCTCACTAGTACTTACTAGTAGTAGACCTATGTTGTGATCTTTTGACAAATCAAAAATCAAGCTTTCACAACGTTTTGGACATAAAGGCTTGGTTAGATGTAATTTTTTACACCCTCGCTCCAGGGATAGTTCACCCCAAAATGAAAAACCTGTAAAAAAAATGATTCTGCTAGACGCAAAGGAGGATATTTGGAAGAATGTCAGTAATCAAACAGATCTTATCCCCCATTGACTCCCATGTTATTTATTTTCCCCACTATGGCAGTAAATGGGGGATGAGATCTGTTTGGTTCCTGACAGACATTCTTCCAAACATCTTCCTTTGTGTTTAAGAAATGTATACAGGTTTGGAACAGTCCGAGGGTGAGTAAATGATGACAGAATTTTCATTTTTTCATGAACTGTCACCTCTTGACCCACAAAGTATCTCTTTGAATTATGGGCAGTGAGTACTGTACACAACACAGAGATGAATGAGTGTGTGTCTTCTGTCCCGCAGGTCTGTGGGTCACCATGAAAGCTCTGGTGGGTGATATCGTCCAGATCAGAAAGGAATATCCGCACCTGGTGGACCGGAGCACGGTGGTCGCACGGAAACTGGGCTTTCCTGAGATTATAATGCCGGGGGACATCCGTAATGACATCTATCTGACTCTACACTCCGGAGACTTTGACAAGTACAACAAAACCACACAGAAGAACGTGGAGGTCATCATGCTGGTGTCGGATGAGGAGGGGAAGATCGTGCCCGTGAGTTTCATTCAACCTTTGAAGTTTAATAAAAAATATACATGGTAATTTGTCACTTACATGCAATGTAAAGAGGTCCAATGCAACAAAATCCTTTTATGTGAATAAATGTATACTGTTTTACAGATTTTTTAAGAATATTAAGCAGTGTTTATACAGTAGTGTATATAGTGATGTTTTCAGTAAATAGTACACATAGCCAGGAAAATATATTAAGATTGTGGTCTGGGATTTCTGAGATGATTGACAGCTCAACTGTGCTTTTATCATTCAGAACTCGATCTGTCTTGGTGCTGGAGATCGACCTGTCAATGAATATAGATCAGTGATTTACTACCAGGTCAAACAACCCCGCTGGATGGAAACCTTTAAGGTGAGAGAGAGAGAGAGAAAGGTGTAAAGTGGGTTACAGTCAACACAAAACCTCATTTTATTTCCAAATAAAAGATGGCAAATGTTAGACGGGTCTTGATATTATCCATCATGATCGATTGGATTGTAAAAATGCTCTGACCACAGTAAAGCAGGTTGGAGCGGTTTGAAAAACAAGATATTACTAAGACAGGCATTATTTTCACTTTTGAATAACATCAAACACTTTGAGGAATGCAAATAGGCTCAAATTTTGTAGTGACATAAATATTGATTTCAATCTCGCATGTGAACTTGTTGACAGTCTGTATGTTTTAATGTTGCTGTAGGTTGCGATCCCTCTGGAGGAGATGCCCCGGGTCCACCTGCGCTTCATGTTCCGTCATCGATCTTCACAGGAGTGTACGTTTCACGCCGTAGGCTCACAGCCATCGATTTATTAAAACTTGATTTTAAACCGAGCAGATAGAATAAAAAAACGCACCTCATCAAAGGCATTTTTAGGAAATTAATATGAGACTGAAACCATTACACATGTTTGTGACCCTGAAGTCAAATATATTTTTTAATTGAGCTTGATGCAAGCGCTGCGCACTAATTCCTATTATAAAATGGTCAGTTCTGTTCCTTGATTCTGATTGGCTGAGTGGAGTTTTTAGCCGTTATAAAACACACCGTAAATGTAACTTTAAGGCTAAGCATATGGAGTAACCGTTTTATAAAAGCAATAAGGCCCAAGAAGCAGTGGGTTCAGTACTTTCAGTATTTTATAACAGGTACAGGGTTTTATGCACTCCGCTTCGTGTCGTGTCACAACGCCTTTGGATGTTATAAAATGCACTGTAACCCACTGCTTCTTGGGCCTTATTGCTTAAATGTCTACGACGGATGGAGTCTGGTGTGTAGGAATTTAATGTAACATCTGTATCATTTATGCTCTTCAGCAAAGGACAAGAGTGAGAGAAATTTTGCGATGGCGTTTGTGCGTCTGATGAAGGATGATGGGACCGTTCTGAAAGATGGAATACATGAGCTCACTGTATTTAAGGTTTGAATTTAACAAATGTTTACGTACAAACATATGAGCTTAAAACCAAGAAAGGCTTTAAAAGATTTAGCTTACTCAACATGGAACATAACCCCTCTGTCTGTCTCTCTCTCCCTTCAGGGTGACAGTAAGCGTATGGAGGACGTCAGCTCTTATCTCTCACTGCCGTCTGAGCGCAGTCACCCTGACAGCCACAAGGGGACGACACTGATGCGCAGCTCCAGCAGTGTTGGGGGTCTTTCTGTGAGCTCCAGAGACTGTTTCACCATCTCTACCCTCGTCTGCTCCACCAAACTCACACAGAACGGTTTGTGTTTGTTTGTGCTTCAACAGTCATCCTGAAATGTCATTCACAGTCCAATCGCATGGACTCTATCAGGCAGGTGGATGGAGGGGAGGGGCTTGGGGATGTCAGTCAAAAAGGAACTTGTTTAAATTACATTTCAATGTGTTCATTCGGGATGATGAGAACAGAAAAGGGTATTTAATAGTGTCCGTATTTAATTTTGTGTTGAGTTTAATATCTAAGACTTATGGTTCACTTTCATCTTTAACCTCCTATAAGGACACACAGACGCAGGTGCGCCACAACAGCTGTTCTTGAGAAAGCTTGTTAATCACACTAATGAATCTTCTGGAGACATTACTTACACTGCAACCCCGATGGAGACACACACACACACACATTTACGGTTAAATGTGTGAAATAAACCAATGCATAATTAAGAGTCAGCTGAGGATTTACTTTCTCTCTCTCTCTCTCTCTCTCTCTCTCTCTCTCTCTCTCTCTCTCTCACAGTTGGTTTACTGGGTTTGCTGAAATGGAGAACTCGTCCTGAAATGCTGAAACAAAACCTACAAGAGCTCAAACTCATCGATGGAGAGGAAGTTGTGAAGGTTTGTTCCTGATTCATATGTAAAAGACCCATGAGAGTGTGTAGCTTTCTGAGACTCTCACATGTGTGTGTGTGTGTGTGTGTGTGTAGTTTCTTCAGGACACCTTGGATGCCCTGTTTAACATCATGATGGAACATTCTCAGACTGATGACTATGATATTCTGGTGTTTGATGCTTTGGTAAGCAGCGTTCAGTCCTCCAGTACACAAACACACAACACAAAGTGTTGTGACGTGACCTCTCTCTCTCTTTCCAGATTTATATCATAGGTCTAATCGCTGATCGAAAGTTTCAGCATTTTAACACGGTGCTTGAGGCGTACATCAAACAACACTTCAGTGCAACTCTGGCCTACAAGTGAGTTAAACATTTCATTTGTGATTGTGACTAAATCTGAGAGCATAAAAGATGGCACTAGATGGCAGTACGTGTATGTGAACATCGATAACACACGCAACTTCAAATCCTCTGCAAATCTTCATCAGCGCATATTTATATGGGTTTCCATATGTGCCAAAAATGTGTTGAGTGCTTTGTGCCTTGTGTTATACATTTGTCTTTGTCTAGAACAATTGCCTACTTGTTCAGTTAAATCAGTATATGTTGACGTGTATGTTGTCTGTTGACGTCCTCTTTTCATCCTTCTGTACTTTTCTCTGTCTATTTAAGCGTCATCCTTGTGGTTGTTTTCTTTCGTCATCCATGTCGTCTGTATATGTTGTACTCCCTGTCGTCTGTATATGTCGTCCTCCCTGTCGTCTATATATATCGTCCTCCCACTGTCGTCTGTATATGTCGTCCTGCCTGTCGTCTGTATATATCGTCCTCCCACTGTCGTCTGTATATGTCGTCTGTATATGTCGTCCTCCCTGTCGTCTGTATATGTCGTCCTCCCTGTCGTCTATATATATCGTCCTCCCACTGTCGTCTGTATATGTCGTCCTCCCTGTCGTCTGTATATATCGTCCTCCCACTGTCGTCTGTATATGTCGTCTGTATATGTCGTCCTCCCTGTCGTCTGTATATGTCGTCCTCCCTGTCGTCTGTGTATGTCGTCCTCCGTGTCGTCTGTATAGGTCGTCCTCCCTGTCGTCTGTATATGTCGTCCTCCGTGTCGTCTGTATATGCCGTCCTCCCTGTCGTCTATATATCGTCCTCCCTCTGTCGTCTGTATATGTCGTCTCCCTCTGTCGTCTGTATATGTCGTCCTCCGTGTCGTCTGTATATGCCGTCCTCCCTGTCGTCTATATATCGTCCTCCCTCTGTCGTCTGTATATGTCGTCTCCCTCTGTCGTCTGTATATGTCGTCCTCCCTGTCGTCTGTATATGTCGTCCTCCGTGTCGTCTGTATATGTCGTCCTCCCTGTCGTCTGTATATGTCGTCCTCCCTGTCGTCTGTATATGTCGTCCTCCGTGTCATCTGTATAGGTCGTCCTCCCTGTCGTCTGTATATGTCGTCCTCCGTGTCGTCCTCCCTGTCGTCTGTATATGTCGTCCTCCCTGTCGTCTGTATATGTCGGCGATACGGGAGGACGACATATACAGACGACATGGAGGACGACATATACAGACGACACGGAGGTTGTCATATACAGACAGCAGTAAGGACTACAGAACAGGACAACAGTAAAGATAATAGAACAAAACGACAATAAGGACGACAGTAAAGAAGACAGAGAAAAGATCAGCAGGATGACAAATTAAGACGACTTCAACAGACAAAATACATGTCAACATATACTGATTTAACTGAACAAGTAGACAATGACTGTAGGCAAAGACAAATGTAAAGAACAAGGCATATAGCAGACTACACTTTTGGCACAAATGTATCCTCTCTACGCAGTATTAACTGTTTTAAACTGATAAACTGTAGTACATTATGTATACTTTATTATTTACACTCAAAGACAGCTTCAAAGACACTACAGTATAGTATCTTTAAATTTTGAAGTATTCCACAGTATTTTGTATGTTGGCACTGACTCTTTCTGTCTTCCTGTAGGAAGTTGATGTCTGTGTTGAAGAGGTATCTGGACGTGTCGAGTCGAGGTGAGGTCTGTGAGCCCATCCTGCGGACCCTCAAAGCACTCGAGTACATCTTCAAATTTGTTGTGCGCTCCCGAATGCTCTACTCACAGTAAGTGTGTGATCGATGTTAAAAGCAAGACGTTTCCACAAAGAAAACTAGAAAAGTGCACAGCTGTGTTAAAGTTCCAGTAAAATAAAAAATGACAAATCGTTTTTTACATGAAATATTGCAGCATTTATTGTAAATAGTCTGTCAATATGGGTTGATCTCTTTAAAAAATTTGTGTGCCCTCATAAACTTGAGTTAAAATCTGAAAATGCACTCCCTTCCTGTAATGACTGTCCATCTTAAATGACGTATGTTAGACGGCCTGGGTGGAGCATCCGTTAACTCCTCCCCTTCAACTCTCAGTCTGCTGCCAGTTCCGTTTCAAAATGCAACGGCTGTTTTTATACACACAATCAAATGGCGTTAGTCGAAAGCCACGGCCACACTTTTTTTTCTCATTAAAACAATCCATTTCACTCAGAAATGCGTTAAAATATGGAAGTAAAAATGATCACGACTTCCCCAAATCAGTTGACTTTTACAATCATCGGGCTGAATATCAAGATGCATCCTGACCAATGGTAAGAGTGATGTGGTCAATATTTTATTTTATTAGCCTAATGTAGCAGAAACTTTATCGTAGTGGACTTACAAACGCAGCACCTCAGTGACACAGCAGCCAATATGAGAATCATTTTTATTTATTCTGTTTCTTTCATGTTTTATTAAACGGGGAACAAGTCCAAAAATAGCCTATAATAAGAAAATCTGCGTGTAGAAGCTAGCACACTGGAACTTTAGCTGCAAGCTTTTGCGGCGTCAGAACAAATCGTGAATGTTGTGGACGAAAACAGGACACATTGTGAGTGATGCATGCAGAAGCAGGACATGCATATTATTGCCGGTAGTGTGACAGCATACCACTGAACCAGGTGGGAATGACACAGTCCCGTGCGCAGGTCCTTCGAATAGTCAGCCGTCTTCTTAAAGGTACAGTGTCAAAATCATATGACGTGCGACTAGTCAACATCAGGCTTTAAATGAGCCTTAATGTAGTTCTTGCAACCCCTAGTGCACACACACAGTTCACACACAACGTGCACACTGTATACACACTGCTGAAATAGTGTTGTGTGCTGGTTTGAACGAAGCCTGTTAAGGTTTTCATTCATCACAGGGTGTCAGACAGAAAGTTCAGCAGGAAAAAAAGAGCCGGGCTGCTTTTGGCTGGAAATCAAGCGGATATTTTTAAGGCAGCGTATTCGTCACATGTTCTCCGTCAGCCTGCAGCAGAATCTGTCTGTGGTGTTTAGTAGAGGAGTGAAACAGCGGGGTCTGCCGGTCATTAAGGGTCCGTGTCGAGATGTGATTTATCGCTCGGCCTGCAGGGTCCCTGTACGTCTCCTCTGAACACAAGTGTACACCGCTCACATGTGAACATTTCAGACCACTAATTCCCGTGACATTAGGACCGAGTGATGTTGTGTTAAATGAGTTTGTGTCTGAATTGAATGCTATATGTCCTAGGCCGTGTGTAAGGTTTTAATGGGACATATACAGTAACAGCCAACAACAGGAAGTAACGTAAACATATGAAACAAATAAAGGAAAATGTAAAAAATGTTTGATTGATTTGTGCACGTGTGTGGGTTTTGAATGGTGTGTGTTGTTGTGAGTGTACATTTTGTACTGAATGTGTGTGTGTGCGTGTTTGCATATGTGGATGTTTGTGTTTTGTACTGTGTGTGTGTGTTGAATAGTGTATGCTTTACAATGTGTGTATATGTGCATTGTGCAATGCACAGTTTGAGTGTTTCAAGTTGTGTAAGCCCATTTCGTACTGTAGGTGCGTGTGTTTTGTTTGTGTGTAGTGTATAGTGTGTGTGTTTACAGTCTGTGTGTATGTCCATTGCACAGGGATTCTTGTACTGTGTGCGCGTGTGCGTGTTTTAAAGTATCTCTGCGTTTGTGTATGTATTTGTGTCGTACAGTGTGTGTATTGTAC